>NC_064920.1:511801785-512103708 GCF_023897955.1 Schistocerca gregaria
GTGTGTAAAAGACTGATGGTGGCCAGCGCCTTATACGTCTTTTTGACGAATAATTGGCACATGCAAATCTACTCCACATTTCGTTGCATTGTAGTAACAAATAATTTCTGGGCTTATTTTTCATGGTATCATTTTCAATGGAATGATGCATGGAAGACACAAGAATTACTGCATTGTTACTATTAGGAACAAATGAAATCAGTGTTGTATTCTCAGAGAATCCATATAATGCTGACCCAACTGGCCTACATTTATGAGGCAAAAACCCTTCTTTCTGACCGTTCCTATGTACGTTAGTCCTCTTTTGCTCAGCTCACGAATGAGTTCTACAGACGTAAACCAGTCAGCGGTAATGTTTCTGTTACTTCCTTCTGTTGGTTTGCACAGACGTAAAGCAGCCTGAGTTGGTTTGGCAAGCTTTTTCTCTTCTTCTCTGAGGCCACATCCATCACTATCTTTACCTGAAATTCTCTTTTGGGATGCATTAAAGACTTTGTCTACAGCGATATTCCAGCAACTCAAGAAGACATGCTGGTACGTATCGCGCTTGCTTGCAAATCCCTTCAGCAAGCAACACTGGAAGCAGTAATTAATTCTTTCATTCAATAAGTGCAACAATGTATCGGTGTCAAGGCTCACCACTTTGAGCATATTTGAATGTTTTACTCCTTGGAAATGGCACAGGAGAGTCAAAGTCAATATTGTGTTATGTTTTTTACTTGGTTTTCATTTGTTTTCTAACAACTACAGCAAGTCGATGAGTTTGTGATCCCGGAGACAAAGTCACTGTTGTCTTATGTAAGTAATAACGTTGTGTTTCAGTAAATGGTACACTGTGATACATTTTTGAATAGGTCTTTAGGAGAGGAAGTGAATTACCGAATACAAAATACAGGGTGCCATTTAAAAAAGTCATACTCGAACTCAATCATGCTGATTGGTGTACCCCTGACGGCTAAGGAACATTTGCTTGAACCATTTTATAATTTGCATCTGGACAAATATTTATTTTTGGTGGTCAAGTTAAATGGGACACCCTGTATATTAATTAACACTCTGACAGAGACACTTTGCTGGATGCTAGCAAAGCCTCTCTGTCAGAGTATACATTAGTATAGTTTGTGTGAAGGTGTGTGTAGTGATGTAACAACTGGTCACCAAAACGGAGGCAGACAGACGGACACTAAAGAGAAAAGCCGCCCATACTGTCGAAGCCAGTACCCAGCATAACGCTAGAAATAATGATCTAACTTCCAGAAACCATCTGAAAATGAACCTGATAAAGTTTGAAAACCAGTTCATGGAATACAACATAATTATTCATAAAAGTGACTGGTTGCAGTTTTATATAACTTGAATGAGATTTGCCTTTCAAAGGTCTCGAGTTCGAGTCTCAGCCCGGCACACAGTTTTAATCTGCAAGGAAGTTTTATATAACTTATTTACGTAAGTCGATTTGTTTCAAAATGGCTCAAATGGCTCTGAGCACTATGCGAATTAACTTCTCAGGTCATCTGTCGCCTAGAACTTAGAACTAATTAAACCTAACTAACCTAAGGACATCACACACATCCATGCCCGAGGCAGGATTCGAACCTGTGACCGTAGCAGTCGCGCGGTTCCGGACTGCGCGCCTAGAACCACTAAACCACCGCGGCCTGCTCGATTTGTTTCCACACTCACTGTATTCCTGGTAATGTGAGACCATAGGAACGTGTTTATATTTCAGGCACGTATAGATGTGAGGGTGCACTGCATTTTGCGCTTTACATCTGTAATAGCGCTCCGTTTAAGCATGGGAGGATGTTCACTTCTTGAACCCATAGATGTCCACGTGAATGTTCCCCATAGCATAATGGAACCGCTGCCAGCTTGTCTCCGTCTCACAGTATGAGTGTCTAGGAGTTGTTCCCCCGAAAGACGATGGATTCATACCCTTCCATCGGATGATGAAGAATGCTTCGAGATCCATCAGACCATGCAACGCTCTACCACTGTGCCAACGTTTGGTGTCAATGGTCCCGTGCCCATTACGTCGTAGTTGCCGATGTCGTGCTGTTAATATAGACACTTGCAGTATATATAGGCAGCTGAGGCCCATCGTTATGAGTGCCGTGTGCTCAGACACACATTTATTCTGTCCATTGTTAATGTATGATGTTAGTTCCGCCACTTTATCTCCTGTCAAGTGTTACCAATCCGTCCAGCCTACGACATCCGACATTTGTAATGAGGTGTGGCCGCCCAACCCCACGACCTATGGACGTGGTTTCACCTCGGGTTCGCCAGTATCGAAGACTCTCACTACAGCACTCTTCGAACACCCGACAAGTCGTGCAATGCGCCCACCTTCCCCATTTTACGAACGGGCAGCACGCTCACTGGTGCTACATGCACCGTAGTGTGTCTGACCAGCAGCCATTCCTCGCCAGGTGACCCTGCTATCGCCTGGACGGGTTTATATCGATTGTAAAAATGTTCAAATGTGTGCGAAATCTTACGAGACTTAACTGCTAACGTCATCAGTTCCTAAGCTTACACACTACATAATCTAAATCATCCTAAGGAGGAACACACACACCCATGCCCGAGGGAGGACTCGAACCTCCGCCGGGACCAGCGTCACAGTCCATGGCTGCAACGCCCTAGACCGCTCGGCTAATCCCGCGCGGCTATATCGATTGTAGATTGGCGGTCATAATGTTCAAAAAATGGCTCTGAGCACTATGGTGATCTGTCCCCTAGAACTTTGAACTACTTAAACCTAACCAACCTAAGGACATCACACAACACCCAGTCATCACGAGGCAGAGGAAATCCCTGACCCCGCCGGGAATCGAACCCGGGAAATCGGGCGCGGAAAGAAAGAACGCTACCGCACGACCACGAGCTGCGGACGGTCATAATATTCTGGCTCTTCAGTGTATGTATGTCAGTGATACCTACCTTTATTTGTTAATACAAGTGTGACGAATTTTATTACATTGTTCCATCGCCTGTCCCTTCATTTATTAATCAAATGCCACAGGCTAGTTCAAATTAAAACATTGTAACCAGTGAATGCCAAGTAAGGACCACATAAATTGCAGTCAGGATGGGGCTGCTCTAGTTAAGTTCGTCAATACAATCTCGAACCTCACGTCACCCTGGTTAACATTTTTTTTACTGTAGCACGAGCTCGGTCTAAATAAGAGTGGAAAATAAACTATGTATTTGTCAAAGTAACCGTCTAGACGTTTACCTCGAACGATTTAGGCGCACTGTGGGAAAAACTTATTTCGATATTTGGCAGCGTGTCTAAATACGTCACCTCCAGGGTGTGAGTAAATGCTGTAACCATTGTGACAGCCCGCAATAAATCATTCATAAGTTTGAATTTGAGTAAAAATGTAAAATGGGTTTCTGTATTATTACATGAAATGAGATCGAAGTTCGTTTGGGGTTTGTTCTTAAAATAAGTAGCGAGAAATTTTGGAAAATGTCTTTTTTCTCTATATTTTCCGTTATCGAAATATTCATAGTAGCCTAGAACCGGGTTTTACTTTCCATGATCTAAAACTGGTCCCATGGACGACGATAAAATTCGTGCTGCGCCAATCCTCTAAAGATCTTTGTAGCTAAGTTGGGTTCTGGACAGCTTCTTCAGATAAGACGATGTAACGGAAGACGAGGAAATTCCCTCCATCAAAATGAATTAATCAGATTTCTTGTGTACCTTGCGATCTCGCGCAGCCGAGCGTTTTCATCTCGAGCTGTTTCCCAATAAATTTCCGGAACCAGTTCCAGAGCGGAGCACTTCAACATTCGGAAACACATTTTCATAGCCGTCACACACTTTCATCTTAATCTTAAAATGAGTAATACGCACAGTGTCAAGGCAACAAATTCTTCTAACATTTTAAGGAACACGGCAAATCCAGTGACCATAGTATGTAATTCATAATTGCTAGCTGCTTATTCAACTATCACTTAACTACAAAAAGTAGAAGAAGGAAATTTTGGCACTGGAATAGTGTAAATTGCTATCATTTAAAATTGTAATACGAGTCGTTTCACCCACGTTATGCTGTGTCCATGCAGAGCCACAACTTAAACGATTAAGAAGTTTATACACGAATAAGGACACCGTCGACAAACGCACGGCTTACAACTCAGACTCAGACGCTCGCGTGTGATAAGAAACGTACGCATAATGATACGTAGCAGTATTGTGCGCTGTGATAAAGGGACGATGTATGATGTATGATGCATAATGCACAGAAGGCGCTAACGACGCATCGCGAAACATGACCTTTCTACCAAAGAGAGTGGACAAACCCGGTTCCCAGTCGCTTATGTCCTATTCGACTGCGTCACAGCTACGCTAAACAAGAATGATGTCAGATCGCCTCACTTGCAGCAAAAGCGTGCTCTGTCCTTGGAATGTCCCTGAAACTTTTCTAACACAATCTGAAAGCCTGTATCTTATGGGGGATAGGGTTTCTCTGAGGATGATATAGGTTTAAATGAAGAAACAAATGGCCTGACACTATGTTTCGGTGTACTTCGTGGGTGAGATACAACAGCAGCTGCATCAAGAGGCCAATTTTGTCTCTTATGAAATACAGAAACCGAGCAATCTGGCATAGTTGCGGATATAGTGCCCAGTTTGCAAAAGGAATGCATTCGATATACTCCGACCCTACCGTCATCGTATGGATTTTTTACTTTACTTATCCGTACAATGTTGACTTGAATACTCTCTTTAAAATTCTGAAGGTGGCAGGGGTAAAATACAGGGAGCGAAATGCTATTTACAATTTGTACAGAAACCAGATGGCAGTTATAAGAGTCGAGGGGCATGAAAGGGAAGCAGTGGTTGGAAGGGAGAGTCGAGGGTCATGAAAGGGAAGTAGTGGTTGGGAAGGGAGTGAGATAGGGTTGTAGCCTCTCCCCAATGTTATTCAATTTGAATATTGAGCAATCAGTAAAGGAAACAAAAGAAAAATTCGGAGTAGGTATTAAAATCTATGGAGAAGAAATAAAAACTTTGAGGTAGGCCGATGACATTGTAATTCTATCAGAGACAGCAAATGACTTGGAAGAGCAGTTGAACGGAATGGACAGTGTCTTGAAAGGAGGATATAAGATGAACATCAATAAAAGCAAAACGAGGATAATGGAATGTAGTCGAATTAAGTCAGGTGATGCTGAGGGAATTAGATTAGGAAATGAGACACTTAAAGTAGTAAAGGAGTTTTGCTGTTTGGGGAGCAAAATAACTGATGATGGTCGAAGTAGAGAGGATATAAAATGTAGACTGGCAATGGCAAGGAAAGCGTTTCTGAAGAAGAGAAATTTGTTAACATCGAGCATTGATTTAAGTGTCAGGAAGACATTTCTGAAAGTATTTATATGGAGTGTAGCCATGTATGGAAGTGAAACATGGACGATAAATAGTTTGGACAAGAAGAGAATAGAAGCTTTCGAAATATGGTGCTACAGAAGAATGCTGAAGATTAGGTGGGTAGATCGCATAACTAATGATGATGTATTGAATAGAATTGGGGAGATGAGGAGTATGTGGCATAACTTGACAAAAAGAAGGAACTAGTTGTAGGACATGTTCTGAGGCATCAAGGGATCACAAATTTAGCATTGGAGGGCAGCGTGGAGGGTAAAAATCGTAGAGGGAGACCAAGAGTTGAATACACTAAGCAGATGCAGAAGGATGTCGGCTGCAGTAAGTACTGGGAGATGAAGAAGCTTGCACAGGATAGGGTAGCATGAAGAGCTGCATCAAACCAGTCTCAGGACTGAAGACCACAACAACAACAACATCGGTACACCTGTCTAGTATCTTGTAGGGCTCCCACGAGTCAGCAGAACTGCCAGACCACGATGTGTTTGGACTCGACTAATGTCTGAAGTAGTACTGGAGGCAACTAACAAAATGAATCCTGCAGGGCTGTCCATAAATCTGTAGGATGACAAGGGGATGGAGATTTCTTTTGAACCGCACGTTACAGGGCATCCCAGATACGCTCAATAATGTTCCCGTCTGGAAAGTATGGTGTCCAGTGTTTAAATTCATAAGAGCGTTCCTGGAGCCACTCTGCAGCAATTCTGGACGCGTTGGATGTCGCATGTCCTGCTGGAATTGCGCAAGTCTGTCGGAATTCACAGTGGTCATGAATGTATGCAGGTGATCAGGTAGGAAGCTTAAATATGTGTCACCTGTCATAGTAGCGTCTAGACGTATCACGGGTCCCACATCACTCCAACTGCACACGACCTACACCATTACAAAACCTCCAGCAGCTTTAACAGTCCTCTGCTGACATGCAGCGTCCACGGATTAATGACGTTGTCTTCACAGCCGTACACGTCCATTCGCTCGACACAATTTGAAACGAGACTCTTCCGACCAGGCAATTTGTTTCCAGTCACCAATGAGCCCAATGTCGGTGTTGACGGGCCGAGGCCAGGAGTGAAGCTTTGTGTCATTCAGTCATCAAGGGCCCAAGGCGGGGGGGGGGGGGGGGGGGGCTCCAGCTCCGAAAGCAGATATCTATTATGTTTCGTTGAATGGTTCGCACGTTGACACCTGTTAATGGACCAACACTGAATTCTGCAGCAATTTTGAGAATAGCTGCACTTCCGCCACGTTGAACGATTCTCTTCAGTCGCCGTTGGCACCGTTCTTGCAGGATCTTTTTCCGGGCGCATCGATGTCGGAGATTTGTTGTTTTATCGGATTCCTTGTATTCACGGTACACTAGTGATATAGTCGTACGGGAAAGCCCGCACTTCATCGCTACCTTGGAGATTCTGTGTGCCATCGCTCGTGCGCCGACTGCAACGCCACGTTCAAACTCACTTAAATCGTAATAGGCCATCACTGTATCTGCAGTAACCGATGTAACAAATGCGCCAGACACCTTTTTTCTATATTGCCGTATTCTGCTTGTTTACATATGTCTGTATTTGAATGCGGATGCCTATGCCAGTTTCTTTGGCGCTTCAGTGTATATTTCGTAAGCCACCCTACTGTTTAGGGCGTAGGGTACTGCTTATACCATCGTCTGTTCTGCCTTTCTCTGCTCCATCCGCGAATGACGAATAGGAAGAATGATTATCGATGAACCACGGCATTACTTCTAATTTTTCGGATATCCTCGTTGTGATCAATTCATAAGACGTATGTGGAAGGAAGTAATATGTTGACCGACTCTCCTCGCAACGCACTCTCTGGGAATTTCAGAGGTAAACATCTCACTGACGAGCAACACTTCTCTTGTAGTGTATGCCGTTACTATTTGTTAAGCATCTCCATAACAGTCTCCCACCAACTAAACGATCTCATGACGAAGCGTGAGAGTCTTTGGATGCTCTTTATCCGTATTAATCCAAAGCAGGAACGGTCCCACATAGAAGAAAATAGACAATACTTAAGTGTTCGTAGGGCAAATGTGACGTAATCCACCTCATTCCCGAATGAGGTATGTTTCCTTAAGATTCTTCCAATGAATCTCTGTCTGGTGTCTGCCTTTCCTATTCTATGTGGTCATTTCATTTTATGTCGCTAAGTACGGTGGTTACTTTTTCCAAAGAGTTTTCATCAATAGCACAGTGGAACAGTAATGGATCTTAAAATAAAAATTAAAAGGAAGGTCAGAGCTGGCAGTAATATTGATGTTTATTGATAACAGAACCGACTTTCGATCACATAGTGACCATCTTCAGTGCTGTACAAATTAAACTCAGACACTGGTATCAAGTTATCAATAACCAGCCGCGCGGGATCAGCCCAGCGGTGTAAGGCGCAGCAGTTATGGACTGAGCGGCTAATCCCGGTGGAGGTTCGAGTCCTCCCTTGGACATGGGTGAGTGTGTTTGTCCTTACGATAATTTACGTTAAGTAGTGTGGGGACTGGTGACCTTAGCAGTTAAGTCCCATAAGATTTCACACACATTTGAACATTTTTTTTATCAATAACCTAAACTGAGAAGCGATCACAATAACTAATAAAAAAAAGGGGACAGGCAGCACTAGACGGAACAAAGTAATTAAATGTGTCCAATTTGTTTTAACAAATCAAGGTATGGATCACTGACGTACATACACTGATCGGCCAGAACATTATGACCAGCGACCTACAGTCGATATAAACCCGTCCAGGCGAAAGCAGCGTCACCTGGCGAGGGATGGCTGCTAGTCAGACACATGCACGGTGCATGTAGTATCAGTGGGCTTTGTTGTGATTGCTTCTCAGTTTTGGTTATTGATAACTCGATAGCAGTGTCTGAGTTTAACTTGTACAGCACTCAAGATGATCACTATGTGATCGAAAATCGGTTCTGCTATCAATAAAGCAATACTTTTAATTTAACATATATGGCCGTTGTGCACACAGCATTCCATGGAGTCGCCAGTCAAGTAATGGATCTCTTCATCTATTTATGCATAGTATGTTACATTTATCGACAGCAGCTCAGAAAGCTGCAAGACTTGAATGGGCCAAAAAATTTCAGAAAGTGGGCAGTGGAAGACGAGTAGCATATAGCGTGGTCAGACAATTGACGATATTATCACATTTTAAGTACACAAATTTCGCTTACGCGCACGATAGTAGGGGCCTGCTACGTGGTGCTCGGAGTGAAGTTTAAACTGGTGCTAAATATAAACACGAATCGTGCACATCGGGAGAACGGGATTTGTGTCTTCACCCTGGAAGCTGCAACTTGAGAATAGATACCATATCGTCGTTAGCAATATATAGGTAGTCCCAATAGTATAAAATTCAAGTCTGTAGCGAAATAACCAATACAATTTCATAATGAGACATAACGCAGTGATTCATGTGCAGTATGCGAACTGGGTTTCCAGCCGTGGGGACTGAGAAACTGAAGGTTTCGACCATCTGCCGCTGGTGGCCTCTGCACCTGCGCAGCTCGATACTCTTTTATCGAGGTGACTAATCGATTCGATCTGCGTGTGGTTGCTGGATGGTGGAACATCCTCATCGCTGCTTGAATTAAGGAGGGAGGCGGTTTTGCGATGTTTTGCACCTGTTTTGCATCTCATAGTGTACAGCAACGTCTATTGCAACTTTATCAGTGTATCTGCGTGTTCGCTATGCTGTGGACACTCACGCCCTCCAAGATGACATCATTCTTGTGTGAAGAAAACATAGGCACCCACTCGCACCTTGACTGGCTTGTTAGTTCATCCAGTGCACTAATCGACGGTACAATCTGGGTACCGCCCCATTCAGCGGCTAGCACCGAGCGAGAAGGAGCTGCTTCAGTACGGCGAGAAGGCGTGCGGATCATTCGTGTCAAAGAGCGAGTGGCTGCCAAGGTTCTTGGGCAGCTTCTCAGTGAGAAGCGGAAAAAGCGGTACTTTAAGTATGCACCTTGGAAGGCGAGCTGCGGCTGGCGGCTCAAGTGCCAGGAGAAGGGGCCGGATGGCGTTGCCTTGGACCCCGAGAAGTCAGTTCCTATAGAGTGCACGGACGCTGACCTCCGTTTGTCTTAGTGTGCCCTGTACACAGGACTCCCTAACGAAAGCCACGATACTTTGCAGAGTATCACAACGAAGGTTGGTGCTATTTAGACTTCTTCTCGAAGTCTCGATGGTATTTGATTGAAGCCGCTGCAAGTTTTGAGTTTCGATACTAACTGTCCACATGCGTGCACAGTTGCTAACCGTATTCGGTCACTGGATTTGCCAAGTGCTGTAACGATAAAACAGTGACGTACGCATAACAAAGGACAAGAAACTTTAGTTAAACACTTGAAAGTAAAACGGTTGCCTTTGCTGGTGTATGGTAGCGAGTGTTGGAGCCTGACATCTGATCAGTTACGACCAATCGAATCATCAGAGATAAAGTTCCACCGCTTTCTAGCGAGATATTCATTGTATCAGATAGATTATATGATGGTAAGACAGAGATTTAGGAACCAAGTTGTAAATTGTAAGACATTTCCAGGGGCAGATGTGGACTCTGACCACAATCTATTGGTAATGAACTGTAGATTAAAACTGAAGAAACTGCAAAAAGGTGGAAATTTAAGGAGATGGGACCTGAATAAACTGAAAGAACGAGAGGTTGTGCAGAGTTTCAGGGAGAGCATAACGGAACAATTGACAGAAATGGGGGAAAGAAATACAGTAGAAGAAGTATGGGTAGCTTTGAGGGATGAAGTAGTGAAGGCAGCAGAAGATCAAGTAGGTAAAAAGATGAGGGCTTGAAGAAATCCTTGGGTAACAGAAGAAATATTGAATTTAATTGATGAAAGGAGAAAATATAAAAGTGCAGTACATGAAGCAGGCAAAAAGGAATACAAACGTCTGAAAAATGAGATCGACAGGAAGTGCAAAATGGCTAAGCAGGGATGGCTAGAGGACAAATGTAAGGATGTAGAGGCTTATCTCACTAGGGGTAAGATAGATACTGCCTAGAGGAAAATTAAAGAGACCGTTGGAGAGAAGAGAACCACTTGTATAAATATCAAGAGCTCAGATGAAAAGCCAGTTCTAAGCAAAGAAGGGAAAGCAGAAAAGTGGAAGGAGTATCTAGAGGGTCTATACAAGGACGATGTACTTGAGGACAATATTATGGAAATGGAAGAGGATGTAGATGAAGATGAAATGGGAGATACGATACTGCGTGAAGAGTATGACAGAGCACTGAAAGACCTGAGTCGAAACAAGGCCCCCGGAGTAGACAACATTCCATTGGAACTACTGACGGCCTTGGAAGAGCCAGTCCTGACAAAAATGTACCATCTGGTGAGTAAGATGTATGAAACAGACGAAATAACCTCAGACTTCAAGAATAATATAATAATTCCAATCCCAAAGAAAGCAGGTGTTGACCGATGTGAAAATTGCCGAACTATCAGTTTAATAAGTCACAGCTGCAAAATACAAACACGAATTCTTTGCAGACGAATGGAAAAACTAGTAGAAGCCGACTTCGAGGAAGATCAGTTTGGAGTCCGTAGAAATACGTACTGGAACACGTGAGGCAATACTGACCTTACGACTTATCTTAGAAGAAAGATTAAGGAAAGGCAAACCTACGTTTCTAGCATTTGTAGACTTAGAGAAAGCTTTCAAATTCTAAAGGTGGCAGGGGTAAAATACAGAGAGCGAAAGGCTATTTACAATTTGTACACAAACCAGATGGCAGTTACAAGAGTCGAGGGACATGAAAGGGAAGCAGTGGTTGGAAGGGAGAGTCGAGGGTCATGAAAGGGAAGTAGTGGTTGGGAAGGGAGTAAGACAGGGTTGCAGCCTCTCCCCCATGTTATTCAATCTGTATATCGAGCAAGCAGTAAAGGAAACAAAAGAAAAATTCGGAGTAGGTATTAAAATCCATGGAGAAGAATTAAAAACTTTGAGGTTCTCCGATGACAATGTGATTCTGTCAGAGACAGCAAATGACTTGGTAGAGCAGTTGTACGGAATGGACAGTGTCTTGAAAGGAGGATGTAAGATGAACATCAACAAAAGCAAAACGAGAATAATGGAATGTAGTCGAATTAAGTCGTGTGATGCTGAGGGAATTAGATTAGGAGATGAGACACTTAAAGTAGTAAAGGAGTTTTGCTATTTGAGGAGCAAAATAACTGATGATAGTCGAAGTAGAGAGGATATAAAATGTAGACTGGCAATGGCAAGGAAAGCGTTTCTGAAGAAGAGAAATTTGTTAACATCGAGTATAGATTTAAGTGTCAGGAAGTCATTTCTGAAAGTATTTGTATGGAGTGTAGCCATGTATGGAAGTGAAACATGGACGATAAATAGTTTGGACAAGAAGAGATTAGTAGCTTTCGAAATGTGCTGCTACAGAAGAATGCTGAAGATTAGGTGGGTAGATCACATAACTAATGAGGAAGTATTGAATATAATTGGGGAGAAGAGAAGTTTGTGTCACAACTTGACCAGAAGAAGGGATCGGTTGGTAGTACATGTTCTGAGGCATCAAGGGATCACCAATTTAGTATTGGAGGGCAGCGTGTAGGGTAAAAATCGTAGAGGGAGACCTAGAGATGAATACACTAAGCAGATTCAGATGGATGTAGGTTGCAGTAGGTACTGGGAGATGAAGCAGCTTGCACAGGATAGGGTAGCATGGAGATCTGCATCAAACCAGTCTCAGGACTGAAGACAACAACATTCATTGTTGGACCATAAAGAAATACCGATATTAGACGAGACCTAAATGCTCAACCTATTACAAATATAAGTGAAAAAAAACCGAATCAACTTAGAAGACAATTTCCAACGTGTATATAATTGTAGAATAACTAAAGTCGCAATGATAATAACCCAATTAACAAGAGAAACGAACATTGGACGTTCCTTAAGTAGATGACGTGAGCAATTATGAGGCGGAACAGCCCAAATGCCTAATCCCTGAAGATGATGATGACATTTATGATGATGTTTGCATCGGTGGAACCCGAGAGGTGTCATACGACTTCCCTTTCGGGAAGCAGCCCGTTAGACCGCGTCTATAGCCGGGCGGGCATATTACCAGTAGTTGGTGCATTGAAACTTTCTGGATATTTTGTTTACAAAATCGATAGCAGACCGGAAGCTTCGTCAGATTGTTCACTTAGCGTTTTAGTTTAAGGCAAAATGCAAAAGGATTAATGAAATTAAATAGTTTTCATTACTACTACTTTAAGTTATTGTAAAAGATTTAGTCCATTCTGGTGTGAGTTCTTTAAATTTTCATGGTCAAAACGAGAACTTAGGTCAGTATGGCGGAACACTACCGACACAATAAGGAGACGCAATGACTACGAAAGACTCATATGATCCACTTAGGTTACCTGTAAGACATGAGGAACAATTGTCACTGAAAATGGAAAACGACATACAGACTAAATGGCACTTAAAACTGCTTTTGAAACGGAACTGCAAGAAAACATGACTGCACCGCAAACTGAATTTCAAACTAGTCAAGCTGCTCTTCAAATTCTTCTCCAAACGTAACAGGAGACAAACCAGACAGCAGTGGGAACCGAAACTGGTGCAATAAAACCGGCGTTGCCAAAACAATTGCTTGTGTGGCACATCGTACTGAACAGTGCCATTCCGCACATTTCCTCAGCACAGCAAAGCTTAGCAATCGAAAAAAAAAATGGTTCAAATGGCTCTAAGCACTATGGGACTTATAATGTGAGGTCATCAGTCCCCTAGACTTAGAACTACATAAACCTAACTGACCTAAGAACGACACACACATATATGCCCGAGGCAGGATTCGAACTTGCGACGGTAGCATCAGCGCTGCTCCGGACTGAAGCGCCTAAAGCCCCTCAGCCACAGCGGCCGGCTTAGCATACAAATTCTGTTCAAATGGTTCAAATGGATCTGAGCCCTGTGGGACTTAACATCTGCGGTCCTCAGTCCCCTATAACTTAGAACTACTTATACCTAACTATCCTAAGGACATCACACACATCCATGACCGAGACAGGATTCGAAACTGCGACCGTAGCGATCGCGCTGTTCGAGAAGGAAGGTCCCCGAATTCTGTCATTTTGGCGACGAGCATAACACAACATACAATGCATGGCACTATTTGGAACAGTGGGTAAAACATGGAAATTCAAACCCCGCAATTTGGTAACTCTATGGGATTCCGTCACCCAAATGAGGCTTCAGTCATTGAGAGGGAGAATCAGTCAGAGCGATGTCTCTACAATGGATGAAAACTGTTTGTTCTTTTACGGTGTGCTTAGAATCCCATGAAAACAAGCGGTTATTCTTTTCTACCGCTAGCGGCTTAGCCTACTGGCAGACTGTAAGTGCACAAGAACAGCCACAGTGTCAATTGAAAACGGTACCTTCTCTCCAGACGCGCAGCCTATATCGATCACTGGCATAGAGCACGTACGAGCCTGCGTGCGTGCTGCTCGGCGAGGCTACAGTGTATCCGAGCAGCGGCTGACACCAGAGAGACAGGCAAACCGCAGGCTCCGCCACCACACTGACACTACCGCCCTCCCCGCCCCCACTCGGTCGGGCGATGAATCTGCAGCGTCAGCCGGCGCTGTCCCCCAATTTCTGCTGCGGGACGAGCCTGTCACCGCTGGCTTATTATAAAAACAGCCCGGCCGGGGCTCGGCGGCGCTACGCGCGGCGGCAGCGGCAGCAGCATCGGCAGCGACGCGTCGCGGTGTCGGCAGGCGCCGCCACAGCCACCGGCGCCCTGCCACGTAATGGGCGACCCGCTGTTTGACAGGCGACATCGCGCCACAGCCTGAATAATGGATGGCGAGCCGGCGTAATAAGGAGCTGGCAGTCGAGCGGCCAGGGCAGAGGACGGCACGGGCCGGGACAGACGCCGCCTCTGTCAGCGGCTGGCTGCTGCATACTGGCAGCGAGGGCCACACAGCACCGCGTAAACTGAAGCACTAGTTATTCCTGCCGGTGGAAATTGGCACACGCCGCCAATGGTGCGTTTAAAAAAATTACACTTCTGGGTGGCTGAGAGGGTTTCAGTGGGAAAACAGGCGCCGCGTCACCGTGTTGGTGAGGTGTTTTGTGGGAACACAAGGGCCACAGAGGGCTGATTAAATTCTGAGTTCTCATTACGGCGAGAAAGGCGTACCTCAGTATGGCACCACGCTTCACATATGTAGATAAACGAACAGGGATGTGGTTCGCCCCCTTCCCTCTCTCTCTCAATCACACACACACACACACACACACACACACACACACACACACACACACACAAACCAACACACACATGGTGTAAAGCTAATACAAATACAAGATTTAGGAGTGCTTAGAGGAAATAAAAAGAAACGCCTTTTATGTGACAAAATCTCAGCCGCGTGGGATTAGCCGAGAGGTCTCAGGCGCTGCAGTCATGGACTGTGCGGCTGGTCCCGGCGGAGGTTCGAGTCCTCCCTGGGGCATGGGTGTGTGTGTTTGTCCTTAGGATAATTTAGGTTAAGTAGTGTGTAAGCTTAGGGACTCATGACCTTAGCAGTTAAGTAAGTCCCATAAGATTTCACACACATTTGAACATTTTGATCAACATCTCACAAGCGTGCCGTTTCACCGCTATGACTCTACGAAAATTTGCACGCTAATAACGTCAGACACGTATCTGAACTACCATACGATAAATATTGGTTTGGAGATAATTCTGAAAATGTCGTCCATTTACCCCAGTGCACAGCTGGCATCTGCACGCTAATGAGTCTACCTAAGTCAAAAGAACCACCTGTTTCACCATTAATGGCTGCAGTTTCAGCAAAACTGGCAAACACATCATCTCAAGTGACCACACCAAACAAACAGTAATATAGTGTAAGACATTATAAGACCATCAAAAAGTTCGCCTCTGAGTGCCTTCCTGCAGCGTGTATGCCCACAGCGTAGGCAAAGTTCAAATGGCCCTGAGCACTATGGGACTTAAGTTCTGAGGTCATCAGTCCCCCAGAACTTAGAACTACTTAAACCTAACTTAGCTAAGGACATCACACACATCCATTCCCGAGGCAGCATTCGAACCTGCGACCGTAGCGGTCGCGCGGTTCCAGACTGTAGCGCCTAGAACCGCTCGGCCACCCTGGCCGGCCGTAGGCAAGGGTTTAGTTTGGACGTCGAACGGGAACTTGTTGATAGCCCCTGATGAACGTAGAAATTTGTGAAGTTGTTACAACGTAACACTGTCCATACGAAGCTTACAGAGCAATCGAAACTGTAAAAGTAGGACTAAGGGAAGTCAGACAACAAACGAATCAAGGAACCCTGGCGAGGAAAACATCTTACATTTATGTCACATGAAACACGTCCGATTAGCCATGAGAACTAACGCACATCTTTCCGGACTGGGAAGGAGCTTCTGATCACCGGCACGAATCAGACCAGTGGACGTGTGTCGAGGTCCTGTGAACCGGCCAGTCCGTGGATGGTTTTAGGCAGTATTCCATGTGCTTCAGCGAATGCGGTCTGGTTCCTTTCTTCTGCCTCAGCTACACTATGTCAGCGATTGCAAGCAAGTAAACAAGTTCTCCTCGTATGCGTACACCACTATTACTCCACCACCCAAACATAGGGGCTACACTTATCTACTCATATGGTGTGAGACGTTCCCTTTGGGGGTCCCCCGGGGGCCGACCAAACAATAAACCTGAAACAGAGGTTCCGTACGTGGCGTGGAGCGGCAGGGGGGGGGGGGGGGGGGGGGGAAGTGGAGTGGACTGTGGTAGTCGTCGTTGGCTTGTGGACCACTGCGACTGCGGCGGGGACGGAGCTCTTCGTCGTTTCTAGGCCCCCGGTTAACATAGAAGACAATGTCACATAAAACAATAGTTCATTTCCTGAATGAAATTTCACTCTGCAGTGACGTGTGCGATGTTATGAGACTTCCTGGTAGCTTAAAACTGTGTGCGAGACAGAGACTCGAACTCGGGACCTTTGCCTTCATTGGCAACTGCTCAACCATCTGAGCCACGAAAGCACGACCACAACCCTCTTGACAGCCTTACTTCCGCTAGTACTTCGTCTCCTACCTTCACAGAAGCTCTCCTGCGAACCTTGCAGAACCAGCCCTCCTGGAAGAAAGGATAATGCAGAGACATGGGTTAGTCACAGCCTGGGGGATGCTCCTAGAATAAAATTTTTGCTCTGCAGCGCAGTGTGCGCTGTTACGAAACATCCTGTCAGATTAAAACTATGTGCTTTCAGCATTTCGTTCTATCTCGTCTTAATATTCAAGAATTCTGTATACATGACCCATTATCTCTGGGAGTAGTTATTTAAAATTTAGGTTTGGCATTGTGTATCAGGAGTCAGCGCATACAAATAACGCACGTCATGTCTTTCGCGCGACGGCGAAGTCGATGAGACGGAAAGCGTTGGTTTGTTTCCCGTTACAAACAAAATCATTTTTAAAGGGCAGTTCTACATCATTCGATAGGACGGTCCCAAATCAGGCCATTATTTCATTGATATGTATCTAACAGGGACTGTAAAATGCGAAGAACTGAAGCGCAGCTGTAGCCTGCGCTGACCGCTACAACCATGCAGAAGCGCTGCTCAGTTGCAGCTGTAGTATTGGTTATCCCTCGTGTTCTACTGGCCACGTTCACACATGACCACAAAACAATTAACGAACTAGAGTAGTCTTGGACTCCTATATCGAAGGAGCATGTAAAACTCGGCTTTAAAAATTATTATGTTCGTAATCCAAAGTTTTGCGTCTACACTGAGCGTAAAATGAACGGCTTGATGAGAACTATTTGTTTGGGTTGACTCCAGTTACAGGATTCAAAAACTAAATTGCAAATAACTACGGAAAGACCAGAGAAACTGCGCCTGACGACTCTTAGGAGATCTATCCTGACATGACAGAGCATTCATCAGTTGAGCAACACAGAGTGTTTTTAGAACTAACATTTCTGAGCGTGGCATCTTTGACGGTATGAAACGAAATAATAAGAGTTAGCAATCTGACCAGAAACGAATGGGAATCACAGGTTACCTTCCATTCAGAAGGCTGTTGAACGCAGCGACTGTTACATTGACTTGTAAACAATAGATTCCAGCTGTCAATCGTATTTTTTAATTTTTATTGGCAGATCTGCGTTTCAGCTAAAAACTAGCCATCCTCAATGCACTATTACTTTTGATCAATGCATGTAATGCCTGTTGGCCAGGTTTCATCCACAGTTCATCCTAGCGACGCTACTGACAATATAGTTGTTGTGAAGTCTTGGCGTTATGAACTCCACAAAAAGTTCACGGAAATCAGGTACTGATGAATGCGGTCATGCACTCATCGATGTATCTGGTTCTCTATAAGTGAAGTGCATATTGCCAAAAGATCCCGAAACTGGTCGTGCAAATAAAATATCTCCTTTAAAAGTATAAGCGTTTGCGAATTTTCTTTGGAAAATACCTAACCGGCCGCTGTCCCGTATCCACGGTGAATGAAGACATTGATGTATGCCTCAGTTATTCTCACTATGACTATTTACGTTACGTACAGTGGCAAAGCACAACCAGCTGCTGCTTGAAGTTAAAGTGATCCCCCTCTGAGATTCAGAAATGGCAAATTTCTTATTAATAGTAGTGTGGAAGAATTTACTAGCGCACGAGATGTATGACATTGTTTTCAAAGGAATACGTTTTACGTAGAATAAAGGTCATATGCCCTATGTGATCAAAAGTATCCGGCGCCCTCCCTCGATAATGCTGGAAGTCAGTATGGTGTAGGCCCATTCTTATCCTTGATGACAGCTTCCACTGTCGCAGGCATACGTTCAGTCAGGTGCTGGAAGGTTTCTTGGGGAATGTCAGCCCATTGTTCACGAAGTGCTGCATTGAGGAGAGGTATAGATGTCGGTCGGTAAGGCCTGGCTCGAAGTAGGGGTTCCAAAAGATTCGAAAGGTGTTCTATAGGACTCAGGTCAGGACTCTGTGCAGGTCAGTCCGTTACAGGGATGTTACTCTCGTGTAACCCCTTCGCCACAGGCCGTACATTACGAACAGGTGCTCGATCGTGTTTAAAGATGCAATCGACATCCCCGAATTGCTCTTTAACAGTGGGAAGCAAGACGGTGCCTAAAACATCAATGTAGGCCTAAGCGCAAATCAACAAGCGGTGCAAGCCCCCTCGATGAAAAACACGACCGTACCATAACACCAACGCCTCCAAATTTTACGGTTCGCACTACACACGCCGGCAGATGACGTTCACAGACTGTCACCGGATCGCCACATTGTGTACCGTGATTCGTCACTCCACACAACATTTTTCCCCTGTTCAATAGCCCTATGTTTATGCTCCTTACACCAAGCGATGCGTCTTTTGGCATTCACGGGCGTGATTTGTGGCTTATGAACAGCCGTTCAACCATGAAATCGAAGTTGTCTGACCTCCCGCCTGTCATAAAACTTGCAGTTGCTCCTCGTGCTGTTTGGAATTCTTGTGTAATGGTCGCGATAGATGTCTGTCTTTTAAACATTACGACCCTCTTCAACTGTTGACGGTCTCTGTTAGTCAACAGACGAGATGTGTTTGTGAAATCTTATGGGACTAAACTGCTAAGATCATCAGTCCCTAAGCTTACACACTACTGAACCTAAATTATCCTAAGGACAAACACACACACCTATGCCCGAGGGAGGAATCAAACCTCCGCCGGGGTCAGCCGCACAGACCATGACTACAGCGCCTCAGACCGCTTGGCTAATCCCGCGCGGAAGACGAGATCGGCCTGTACGCTTTTGTGCTGTACGTGTCCCTTCACGTTTCTACTTCAGTATCACATCGGAAACAGTGGACCTAGTGATGTTTAGGAGTGTGGTTCAAAAGTGGCTCTTAGCACTATGGTACTTAACTGCAGTGGTCGTCAGTCCCCTAGAACTTAGAACTACTTAAACCTAACCTAAGGACATGACACACATTCATGCCCGAGGCAGGATTCGAACCTGCGACAGTAGTGGTCGCGCGGCTCCAGACTATAGTGCCTGGAACCGCTTGGCCACTCTGGCCGGCTAGGAGTGTGGAAATCTAAGTGACACCCAATCACCAGACCACATTCGAAGTCCGTGAGATCCGCAGAGGGCCCCTTCTGCTCTCTTGCGAAGTATCTACTGAGTCGCTGACACGGAGTACCTGCCAGTAGGTGGCAGCACAATTCAATCAATATGAATAACATATGTTTTTGGGTGTATCCGGATACTTTTAATCACATAGTGTTTATCCACTGACGATACATCTGATCACATAGTGTATATCCACTGACGAATAACATACACTACAACTTTATGGGTTGCAAATGACAATATCGTTGCACTAGTGGCTCGATTTGGTATATTTACTGGTGTTACTATAGTGTAGCTGCTAAGCAGATTTGAAACAAATAGAAATACTTACCAGAATCATACTACAGTTACAATAACCTGGAACTAAGTACCAGAATATTACTTCCGGTGCTTTAAAATGTCGTAAAGGCAGGAACTGTAGTAACCCAAAAGAGAAGACGAAGCCGGCCAGTAGTGGGCTTGTGTTGTAATTTAGAAAATTCATAGTGGTTCAGATCAAAAAAACGTCAAAATTTATTAGCGGGACTTGGTAAAAGCTAATAGAAGCTACATCATAAAAAATATGTGTAGCCTATTCATTTCAACTAACATGTAGAAGGGTAAACAACGAAACGAGTCAGTAAACATTGCTGAAATACTGTACGAATGTGCAGACTATATTCCTGTCTTAAAGGAACGTCACACATATAGGTAATCAACTTCATGACGCAACTGACGTGGTATACTTTGATAGACCGCGCAAGTAAGACACAGGGCAGACTGACAGCGGCAGATATGTCTTTTGAAACGAACGGGTAACACCGGAAAATGTAAACATAATACCATATAGTGCTATACAGAAGAGTAATTTAGGGTGAATTCGTTGAAGAAGGGTCTAGAAAAGAGACTAGGAATATGTATGTGCCTAATAAACAGTACGTGATCCTGTAAACCACGGACACTATCCCTGGTCAGATATTGCCAACGCCCTTGGAAACTCTCGTAGCGACGATATGGACAATATACATTTTCTGCACGTAGTCTCTTCCGTTATTAAAGGTGCATCAAGTGAATTACAGATTGGACTTCCCTTCAGCTCCAGAAAAACTGTTAATGCTCCTTTAAGTCGACTTAATACAATGGCGGTACGAAACGCTATTTCTGCGGGCGATTTCCGTTTTCATTTCCGGCCTCTTTTTGCAGCCGAGAGGAAAAGTTGAGACTTTCTCGCCACAGTCTTCCTTTTCGCCCTTTTTTCTCGCAAGTTTCAAAGTTTCCACGCGAGTGGTGGAGGGGCAGTTTGGCGGAGTTGGCGCGAGCCGTCCGCCAGTTGGCAACTGGTTATACGTCACGCTACGCTTGTGGAGGGCTATCGTCCAGGAGACGGCCTGTAAACAGTCCTTTGCATCGCATAGACCTGTAATTACTTCACTATGAACAAGCGGGGTGTATCAGTAACTATCAACAATTCTAGCATTATTCTGTAATTAAATGTACGGCTCTTGTGCGAGAACTGATCAATGACAACTAACTGATACGCAGTTCATAATACAATCTCTCGCTCAGAGAAGTATAATTTTACTTAATCTGAAGTGGCGCGGAGCAGACGAGTTCTTTCTGCTTATGAGGAGAGCAGAGGAATTGGTCTCTCCTAAAGAGATTTTATTATTTTGCATAAGTCTGTATTCTTAACAACATGTAAGTTGTTCCTAAGCTCTCACCCATGAATACATAACTCAGTGAAAAGTTACAGATGGCTAAAATTCTCTTCTGCTTTCGCACATTTTACAAAAACGTGGCGGAAAAATTAATGCATTAAGTTACTTTTGACACCACAGCGTTGGATGTTTAATTTAATGTAGTATATAGCTCCTCTTACAGCTTAATTTAATTTTAGGGTTATTAAATGATTCACAGTATAATTCACCAAAAAGTGGAATACATCAATACAATGTACAGAAATAAAGCATTAATCCAGTTTTGAACAAGTTCAGTCAGACCTTGAGAACACACCTTTTTAGTAAACAAGTATAACAGTATCTCACCAATAATTATATGCATATGCAATCCACTACATTCTGAACGGCTGCAATACTCACGTTGCTCTGATTTTGATTTAAGAGATGAACATATAAGTTTTCTTCCATCATTTGTAAGTTATTTCTTAGCAGTACTCACTTTCCTCTCCGAAACTTTCGGATCCTTTTCGGTCTTTTGCTGCTCCCTTTAGTTTTCAAATTATCCTATATGATGCAGTTGTCAACTCCGCGTAGTATTGCGTCTGTTTTTGTTTCTACATATTTCTGCATCCATTAATATTTTCGCTATCATATAATAGTGACAGGAAATAAAACTACAATGCGAAATATGACGTACCCAGGAGATGTGTACCGTATGCTTTAGCATGGAGTAGTTGATTAAGGCAAGTTGCCAGTGAACGGCTGGAAACAAAGTAAGAATTTTCATAAAGTTGATGAGGGTCTACAAAATAATGTGGTCTCTGAACACAAAGAAATTTTTGGACAATGAAAGTTCTTTAAAGACAAAGATTCTGGTATAAGAGTAATCAGAATAGCTTTGATATAAACTTTATTATATAAACATTTATGTCGGTTAGTATTTTTAAAATTTTTCCTTCCAATTTATGTTTGAAGTCTATAGGCTTATTAACTACTTTTCCTAGATGCTGAAAAATTTGTGCACACATTTATGACATTCTTATCTAAAAAGTAGACTTCAATCACATGATTTCAATCAGTAGTTTTTATACTATAAATACATAAATCAGACAGTCAAAATTAAGGTAATTTTTTTCATAATTAATAAGGGTATATTTTTCCTCCTGGTGATAGTAAGCTGATGTCTGTAGTGTACTTTTCTCCAAATGGTAGCCTGAAATATCACAAAAAAGTTTCATAAAATAAACATGTCAGAAAATTTGCTTCTTGGGAAATTCAGTTTAAAGGTACATTTCATCTGTTATTCACCTCTGTTGTTCTCAAAATCCTCCGGTTACATATTATTCCTTGTTTGTGTGTTCCTCATCTTCTCTTTTCCACTTATTGCTCCTCTTTGCGATTCTTGTCTCTTTAGTTGCTCCAAGAACCCATTTTTCCCCTTCGGCCACTCTCAAGGAATCAATTGCCATCAGTGCTTATCTCATATTGAAACCAGGAGCTAGTCCCAACAACTCTAAAACATCACATCTGCTAACTGCCCCATCGTTAAAGTAAATAACTGCATCTCGTACACCTAATGTCATGGTACTGAAACCAACAAACACAGTTGTAGGAACGCGTTCTCGTATTACTTGGTTGAAACATTCAATAACATTTTGTGTCTTTCCATGTAAACACCGTGACAACGTTTTCTCTGGCTATTTTACTTTCTACTTAGTTTTCACTAACGTAGATGAGTTTCCGTACTATCTACTTACGATTCATCGTTCTAACTAGATAGATCTCCCCATGTACTTAAGGAAAACTGTTTTATCTGACCTACCTAAATCAGCTAAAAAGATTCTGTGAAATTGTAGGAATTCAGTACGGAAGATTAAAAGTTATGTGTCGACGGCATTAAACAAAAGGAAATTAATTCTTAAATTAGAACAGACCTTACTTCTTCTTTTTGACTCTATTTTCTCAATACTTATTTTGTGAAAAGGAGAAATCTTTGTGGTTTCCACTCGAACGTTTGAAACATTCGTCAAATTTTGTTATGGATAATCGGAAACATTTGTTTTGAAGATTAAAGTTTGCATTATAAAATACAGAGATATACCATTATTTTAGTCGAGGGCACTAATTTTCGGTCCAACATCAGATGCTTACGTCTTGACAACATCGTAGACGGTTATGTGCGACATTTTACCACTTTTTGAACTAACATGTCTTGAGTTTAACACAAGCTAATGGGGCGCATGCAATCGTCTCTGATATGGTCAAAACATAAATATTATACGTAGACCGTTAGTAATAGTAATGGAACAGTATAAAGTAACAGTTGGGTATTGCAACTGTGAGAATGCATTAACTGACCTGTTTTTGAGACCGAAAGGTGGTCTGATGTGGGACAGAAAACAGTTGTCTTCAGTAAAGATATTGATTGAGCTATGTATTTTATAATGCAGTTTTTAATCTATCTGAAAGCTGTTCAGCACTGCCTGAACAAGATGTTTGTTTTGAAGAATGTTTCTAGATTGTTTTACATCTCGTGTGTAGCTTCATTATTTCTTTCGTGGGACGTCAGTGACCCAATACGGGACATTCTACCCTCGCATCAAAATCTTCAATCACTTATTTTGCATTACCAACCATTTCTCGGAATACAGATCCAGTTTCATTGCCCAATAATTCGTCTTTCGGTGCAGGTATCATTGTGAGTGCGGGTGAAAGGACTTTTTTGTGTTGACAATAATAATTTCGTACTGCATGCACCACTGTCTACGAATGCTGCCTGGAGCTGGTTTCGGGTGGATAGGGGCATTCCCTACGCTGTCAACACAAAACTTAGTTCACTCAGTAAAGAGAACGAGTCTTCCAGCATCATAATTACTTACAGAACAGGCCAATTAAGACATGTGAATCGCAAGAAGTTTGCCACCAACTTCTGCCGGCCTCTTAACGCCGCCCCCCCCCCCCCCCCCCTCCCGCAACTGGAATGGGCACTCTGGAGCGGAACACCCCTCCCATTGCATCCTAAGATAGGGTCTCTTCTGAACTATTTGCCTTATCTTAGAGAGAATGGCTGTCAGCCGACTTATCTTGCACTGTGTCTTTAACACCGCCTCAAGTGTCGTAAAAATCGATCAGTGTAATTTATCCAAGCTGGTACTCGTTAAAGTCCGTTTTCGGTTATGGATAAATGCAAGCATGCGATTGGTCATGCTTACATGCACTGCAATTCCGTGACAATTAGCATACAAAATTTTAGCAGTTTACAACCTTTTCATTGTTTTGAAGCTGTGTAATTTTGTGTAATTAGCACAAGCCTATGTGCTGACGAAACTTGCTTCCGCTTAAGGATGCATATTCATTCACTTCGTTGTTAGCTAACATTATTGATATTTATGTTGAACTGTTATTCTGGTACGCTGTTTCAAGTCTGCACTAAACAAATAAAGGTTACAAACGCAGCCAGTTGTGGGACCATGCTGTCATTTAGGTAAAAAGTGATACATATAAACGACGTCTCACACGTGAGAATTAATAGTCTGCACTCAACATGTTTATCATATGTATACGTTTTCACATATGCTTCCGATATACAGCATTTACCTTAACTACAATGGTGCAAGTAACTTATTTACTAGCCAAATGCAAAATGAATGTTCACAAGTCGCGATGCCTTTCCACTGTCTTCATCTTTTTCATAGCTTGACGTTTCACAGCGAGTTTGGCAACAGAAATTGTGACTGAAGTGAGCTACCTAACTGTTCATATAACAGAACAGTGAGTCTAGAAATACTGACGTAATAAATATCTCATTCCTATATTTCGTTCACGGCTGGGAAAGACGTGTCAATACTTTAAATACCAGGAGTGGCAATTTGGTCGCGATATTGATGGATTATGGAAATGCATCAAAGCTATTTTGTAGTTTTTGCCTGTGTGAAGCAGTGCGATCTGTATGCGAAACCTTGAGAAAAAGGGACTGTTAACCCCCAATGAATAATGACAGAGGAAGTTGTTTCCAAGCTTTTTAGAGATTTCCGTCTTCCTTGTGAATTTGTCTGTAACACTCTTAAGTAATGCCTGATAAACTACAGACATTTTCGATTTTCACCGTTTTAATTTTTAACTGACTATGTACAACGTGATCTATCCACGTTGTGGTATCTTGCGATATTGCAATGCCTGTGTTATTCCGAATTATGATGCCAAGTTTTGTAGACATGACTGAATGTCCAAAAGAAATGGCACTGCGGTGACAGCATCCGTCATGAAATACATTAAATGTATTCCCAAATGCGAATATGGACAACCATAAACTGATGACTGGACTGATGAAAATGAAATTTTTTTACTGCGTAGGGACTCGAAACTGGTTGTCCCGCTCAACGCGAGCAGTCTCCTTCCTGTCCGTGCATGACACACGGCCGGAGCCAAACTTACGTTTTCAATCTGCACTCGTACATCCATCATGTATATTCCAGCACTGGTGAGTCATTTTATTTGAAAGCCGATTGCCTCATATCCAAAGGAACTCTAAATCGTAACTCGGAATCACACAGGCACTGCAATATCGTATTTGTCCGTCGACAACGGACAATATAAGGAATAACCGGCGAGCAATTTACACATTTTCTCTCAGAAGAAGTTTCTGCAGCACTGTATTAATTGGACAAATTTTGA
Source organism: Schistocerca gregaria (assembly GCF_023897955.1). Lineage (NCBI taxonomy): Eukaryota > Metazoa > Arthropoda > Insecta > Orthoptera > Acrididae > Schistocerca > Schistocerca gregaria. The sequence goes on from NC_064920.1 coordinate 511,827,694, forward strand.
TTTGTCGTACTGTAAATGAACAATATTAGAAATCGACCACCTGTTCTGGAACTGAGGCACAGGACAAGTATAACATAAGAAGTATATTTGGAAGAATAGTGAAAAATAAACTTTAGAGAACTGATCTGATGAAACAGGATCTGACGAAGAGTCTGTAAAAAGCAATAGCTGAAAGCAAACTAATAATGTTACAGTAACCCGTTTGACCAGCAACGTTAACGAACGAATATAACACATGAGAAAAACTGGCAATTGACAAACGGGAGAAGCGTATTCTGAACCCTTTAAATTCAGGAAAGGTCTACAATATTGTTGAATTCTTTGAAATTTTCTGTACTGAGAACATTCACTACGATACCGTTTCATTTATAAACCTAGGTTCTCTGAGTATAGAATACGGATTTGAAGCACTTTTTGCAGTTTTCCTTTTGTCGGGTTATTGTACCTTCGAAGATCAAAAGTGGACTGGTAAAAGACAACCATCAGAACGAGTTTCGAGAATGAGACTGAACTGCACGACAGATTTCCACGTGAAAGGAGCTTAAGGGCATTATAAACTGACAGCTTTCTGTGTCTGTATAGTTAAAGCAGATGGTTTTAAGCTCGCCTTTTAGCTCTAGCAGAGCCCAGTACGATATGGTTCCTTGGACACAGTTTGAACATGAATTTCGTACATGCTGAAACCGTTCGCGGTCTCCATCGCGTACACTGAAAAGAAAAAGAAAAGCAATCAAGATTTTGGTTCATCCAGTAAGAAGTAAAATACTTTTTGACTGGGATTGATTTAAGTTATGTGCCTTAAGGGACACGTAAAAGGAACGTATTTTTGTATGACCATGGGGGCTTGATATTCGTGCGACCACGTCTTTCTCACCAAACATAAGTTTAGTTGTTCTGTCATAGTAACGATTGTAACTAAGACAAATCCAAATAAAATTCCTTAAAAACTTACATAGCTTCTTTAAATGTAACGTCATACCAAAGGACAGGAATGTTATTTGTCAAAGGTATGGAAAACTTCTGCGAGGTTTGATAGGAGAAGAGGTTCTGACGAAAGCACAGCCGCGACGTCAGGTCCATAATCGTGCTTGGAATGATAGAGGTTCACTTTCCTGTAGTACTCGTCAAATTCTTATTTAAAAGAAAACCAAATATTGTCTGGTAGTTGTTAAAGTTATGCTGATTCCATTAATTTGCATCTAAATACACGTGAAACAATACATCTACAAAGAACGGGAAAAAGTTCAACGAAAAAGTTAAAATCAAATTATATAGTTTACACGGAAAAACTGCTATTTCCTCTGTTTACTCAATTCTTTTTGATGGATGTATGTATAGTGGTTAAGTTTTACATCAGCATTAACACAACGTTGTGTTGCATTGTATTTTAGCAAAGAATGAGGTAGAAATAAAAATTTAAAAAAATCAAGTAAAAACAGCAGCGCAGTCTGTCTAACAACTCCACACAAAATGCAAAGATGACATTTTCGAATCCAAGTCGTAATAAAGTCCCAGTCTGCCAGTAAAATACAAGCTCTAAGATGTATTAGATAATGGTAAACAATGACACGTCCGTCGGTGTGGTATGAGTGCAGCTCTTTGCAAGAACATATATCATTTCGTCCTCTAGGAAACAAAGCAGAAAGTTGTACAACAGGATTCTGGGGAGGTACACACACACACACACACACACACACACACACACACACACACACACACACACACGAACTGTTGCAAGTTGTTTCACAAAAGAATGGAAGATGCTCTTACCACAGAAGTGGAATGTAAAACTGAAAGCAAATAGTACAAGAGTCCACTTGAAGGAATACAATGTCTGGTCAGTTAGAACGCCATCGAAAGACGCTATTCTCGCAATTGATTCAATATACTGCCTACATTGTGTCCGACTGGTGCTCCTGTGCCACGGAGAGAGAGAGTAATTCAGTGGCAGATGGAGAGGCCGCGTCCCGAGTGGATGAACATCCGGCCCTCCCGCTTTTGTTAGGTGCCTACAATAATCTTGGTCTCGCGTGACTTGCTCCACCCGCCTATCGATCTCTCGCGGCGGCAGTGACGTCACACTGATCGACTTCCGATAGCTCGCCTGGTGGACGAGTGTAGCACGGCGCCTTCTGAGACCGCCGACTAGACGGCTGTGGTCTGCCGCCACCGAGCCGCTTCCGCAGCCAGCCCCGCTCTCCGACCCTTGCGCCGGTCATTAGCGATACCCAAGGGAGAGTCTGCACAGTGTCCCTGTTAGCTGTCCGCAAAGGTTATATTTTATTCCTTTCAGGGACAGAGAAAGTTCGTCGCACGATAAGACTGGTAATATCTCGCACGAAAAGTTGCGAATCCCCAACCCCGGTGACTAACCTTTGTGTTAACGTGCGTTAACTGCAAGTTGGCCCATAGGTTTCCTAGACCTAAATCGTTAGCGGTCAGAAAGCTCTGGATTGTAATTTGTTTTTGGTTACAGGCAACTTACTGAGCTGACAGGAGTTAGGATATTTATTAAACATGTCAGTTTCAGTTTCGATTACGAACAACATTTAAGGGATTTTTACCTCGATGCACGATTTGATTCCGCAGACGCCTGAAGCACAGGTTACGGTAGCCGCACTGTGGAAAGCGGGCGGGGCTTTTTCTCACGGCTCGGCTCCCAACAATCCCCTCTGGCAATCGCCTAACTTACAGAAATCACACAGAATGCGCAATTCGTTTTTACAGCGTTACTCTTCGAATGTTTGTAGCCTACGACCAAAATATTCTATTTGATGATCGTAAGGGAGAAGGAGATAAGTCCAAGTTTTACAAAATCGTTTTCTGGAGGAAGAGGAGATTAGTGTTTGACGTCCCGTCGACAACGTGTTCATTAGAGACGGAGCACAAGGTCGTGTTAGGGAAGGATGGGGAAGGAAAGCGACCGTACCCTTTGTGAGGAACCAACCAGGCATTTGCCTGAAGCGATTTAGGGAAAGCACAGGAAACCTAAATCCGGATGGATGGACGTGGGTTTGAACCGTCGACCTCCCGAACGCGAGTCCACTGTGCTCTCCACTGCACCACCTCGCTCCGTAAAATCGTTTTCTGATCTATTTCTTTACCATGTTTACATTACAACGCGCAGATCCTACTAGATAGAAATAGATTAATCGCAGAAAGATTGAAGGTTTGGTAATGTACATGAAAAGAGAAATGTGGGATTCTAGTGAAGTGCTTGGTGGGGGAAATGTCACAATGATTTATACTACCAGCGGAACGCTTATGAATGTTAGTCCCTCTGCACTTACGACGTCAAACAAACAGTTGTTTTATTCTTCAGTATTGTTCTACTCTTTATCATTCTTGTTATTGTTTGTTATTGCATTGTTGTTAGTGAGACTAACTGACCAAACATAGATTATCCTTTTATCTTCTGTTTTCCAGCAGGATGATGATGGGTGACGGTTTAGCTATGGCAGATGAAAATACAGAGAGTACCCGAAATATTGTAATGTCATTTGTGATAGAAAGGTAATTATGCAAGCAATTGGCTATATCTTGCAGTGAGCGCCTGAATGTAGGCCGCAACGCGCTGCAGTCAGCCCCTCTAGCATTGCTCGTATGCAAGATAAGCCTTGCAGCCGCAGTGTGAAATGCTTCGAAAAAATACATGCACCGTAAAGGTCAGAAAAAGATTTTAAATCTTTTGAAAGCCAGACGATTAAAACTACTACTGTTAAACACTTACATGAGTGCTGTATTACTACTTCCAGAATAGTAAATAATGTAAAGAAGTCTAAAATAAGAAAGAAAATTAATTCTCTTTTGCGTGTAAAACACTAAAATTAACTAAAAGTATTCTTGTACATATAGATTATTATTTCTTTTACCGCTAAACAAATTCATATGCGTTAGCATCCATTGTGTTCTGTATTTAGTATAAAGCGCTGATAGCAACTATTCTGTAGACACTTACTCCGATGTCTGTGTATTAATAAAAGTAAATGTAGATTTACAGAAAATAATATTGGTACTTCATGTTTTACTCTTCTCGAAAATTTATTCGCACAGGCTTACCCCATGTGGTATTCATTCATGTTACAGCAAGTGACAGCTATTGTGATTTGGTATTTAACTAAGAATCCTGAGAGAAAAATTATTCGTTTTTCTGTTAGTTACGACCTAATTAGAGGGTAAGACAGTGTCAAATCAACTACAACAGGAGCCAGGAAACCTTAAAGGCGATAGAATCAATAGGCACCACCGGTACGTTTTCCACACATTTCTACTGAAAGCACTCCGTCGATGACCCTCCATGTATTCAAAGCTAGTGTTGTAGGTATCCTGTTTGTAAGTTGCCAGTGCTATAGACTGTCTTAATATCGCTGACAACAGTCTGCGCCCTGGACAGGAGATTCTGTGTGACGGACTAGCAGTTAGCGAGTGGATAGGGATGTGTAATAACATTATATTCTTAGAGGGGACTCTGTGGTGGTAGAAGATACATTGCAAAGTGAGATGAAACGAAGTGTTTATAAAAAATACGCAAGATAATGTATGAGGATGAATGTACGGTTGATAATGTTTGGCAGTGGAATTATTGACAACTATATAACTCTTGGAACTGAATGTCCCAAGAATAAGATACAATTTTCTAAATACATTGTTTGCTCTTCTACAAAATTTCTATTTTGGTAACCGTATGCCTCCTAGTACTTAGAGTCTATAGTATTTAGAATCTTTTTATTTATCTGGCCGTTGTTGCTATTTGCTGTAATGGCTGTAGTAGGTGAGTAACTTATGAAAATGAATGGGGTTTGCACTATCAGGTTTCCTAACTGAAATGAGTCTAGGCAATAAACAGAGTTGGAGTTAGTTTCATATTTCTTTAATTTCATATATTTTTGATTTGTACTATTGTTAGGATTTTTTTGCAATGCAGAGCCATTCTTTTGTGTTAATTATTGGATATCATGTTGTCAACGCACAGCAGTCAGATTTCGTTTGGTTTGTATATTGTGGATAATAAATGAGTAGGTTTAGTCTGAGCTGTCTTTGACAGGGAAAATTCTCTAGCTCTGTGTTTAATGAAAAAGTAATTAAAGAGAGAGTTTCAGTGTATAAAAATCTACAAGATTTAGTTTCTTTCTTTTCAGTCCTCCGCAACAAGATGAAAGAAAATAATTATATAATTTCGTTGCGTTATGCAGGCACTCTTCTCGAGTTGCTAGCCAAGCTATGCCGCCGTTTTCATCTCTCCTTCACGTTATCTTTACCAGATGTGATCTCGCCTGAAGATGACGAGAAGCTAGCTTGATGGAACGTTCGTTCAAGACGACGGTAGATTATATCTTTAAAATATTTAAATATATTTGAAGTGGAACATTTTACGAATTCCAAATGAAAGGGCGCAGGGGCAAAAGGGTGATTACCTGTGTGTTTGGGGTTGCTTTCATACTCTCAGATTTTTGAGGTATAGAGCTAAAACACTAATAACTTTCAGTCAGCAGTCGTTCAGCGTTAAAAGACACTAGTTTAAGAGAATCCACCAAAATGGCATCATAAATGATAGTAAAGTAAATGTCTTGTGACTAGGGCTCCCCGTCGGGTAGACTGTTCGCCAGGTGTGGATTGACGCAACTTCGGCGAGATTCGAGTGGATGGGGATGAAATAATTATGATTAGGACAACACAACACCCAGTTCCTGAGCGGAGAAAATCTCCGACCCAGCCGGGAATCGAACTCGGGCCTTTAGAATTTACATACTGTCACGCTGACCACTCAGCTACCGGGGGCGGACATAAACGACAGGTAATTTTCCGTGCACTTATTGTTGTTGTTGTTGTTATGGTCTTCAGTCCACAGACTGGTTTGGTGCACCTCTCCATGCTCCTCTATCCTGTGCAAGCTTTTTCATCTCCCAGTACCTACTGCAAAGTACATCCTTCTGAACCTGTTTAGTGTATTCATCTCTTAGTCTCCCCCCACAATTTTTACCCTCCACGCTGCTCTCCAATACTAAATTGGTGATCCCTTGATGCCTCAGAACATGTCCTACCAACCGTTCCCTTCTTCTAGTCAAGTTTTGCCACGAATTTCTCTTCTCCCCAGTTCTGTTCTATAACTCCTCATTAGTTACTTGATCTAACCATCTAATCTTCAGCATTCTTCTGTAGAAGAACATTTCGAAAGATTCTATCTCTTCTTGTCTAAACTATTTATCTTCCACATTTCACTTCCATACATGGCTACACTCCATACAAATACTTTCAGAAATGTCTTCCTGACACTTAAATCTATACTCAATGTTAACAAATTTCTCTTATTCAGAAACGCTTTCCTTTCCATTGCCAGTCTACATTTTATATCCTCTCTACTTCGACCATTATCAGTTATTTTGCTCCCCAAATAGCAAAACTCCATTAGTACTTTAAGTGTCTCACTTCCTAATCTAATTCCCGCAACATCAACCCATTTAATTCGACTACATTCATTATCCTCGTTTTACTTTTGTTGATGTTCATCTTATATCCTCAAGACACTGTCCTTTCCGTTCAGCTGCTCTTCCTGGTTCTTTGCTGTCTCTGACATAATTACAATGTCATCGGTGAACCTCAAAGTTTTTATTTCTTCGCCATGGATTTTAATTCCCAATCCGAATTTTTCTTCTGTTTCCTGCTCCCGACCACTGCTTCCCTTTAATGGCCCTCGACTCTTCTTACGCGTTATTTTCTTCACAGAAGCGTCGTCAGTAACGAACTTTTGCTGACACCGATACATTTTTCTACTTTTTGAGTCATTAGTCTTCTGAGTTCGATGCAGTCTGTCACGAATTCCTCTCCTTTGCCATCCTCCTTATTTCAGAGTAGCTCTTGCACGCTATATATTCAATCATTTGTTGATTATTCCCACCTCTGTCGTCCCCTACGGTTTGTACCCTCTACAGTTCTCTCTAGCACCAATGAAGTTATTCTCTGAGGCCTTAACACATAGTCTATCATACCATGTTACTAGAGGAAGCTGTAGAGGAAGACAGTGGAGTACATTCAGCATAATTGAGGACATACGTTACAATTGTTACCCTGAGAGTTTGGAAGATGAGAGGAATTCGTGGAGGGTCGCACGAAACCAGTCACGAGAGTGATGACTCAAAAAACTTCTCTTCGCCAGAAATGCCCTCTTACTTTGTGCAGTCTGTTTTTATATGCTACTTGCTCCGTCCGCCAAGGGTTATTTTGCTTCCAATGCAGAATTTCTTAGTTTCGTTTAGCTCTCGTCCACTAGTTTTTTGCTATTAAGTCTCTTTCTATTCTCACTTATGTTACGTCTCATTATTTCCGTCTTTTTCTAGTTTGCTGTCAATATATATTCCGTACTCACCACACTGTCATTCCACTCAACAGACCTGTGATTTTTCCTTACTTCCATTGAGGGTAGCAGTGTCACTAGTGAACTTTATTATAGATATCCTTTCACTCTGAAATTTAATGTCACTCTTAAACCTTACTTTTAATTCAGTCATTGGTCGTTCAATATACAGAGTCCTTGCCTTACGAATTTTTGATTCCAGGTCCTTGTTCTTGGTCTTCCAGTCTTACTGTTCCTTCTTGGTTCCTGTATATATTTATTGTTTATTTCCTGCCTTTTCTGTAGCTCACTCCTACTTTTCTCGGATTTTCAAAGATCTTGCACCATTTCACTTTCTGCAGCTCCATTTGCGGGTGAAGAAAGCCTAGAAAAGTATCTCGATTATTCTTCGGGCTTGTTTGCACTATTGAGCGCAGATTGAAAACTGGTCCTAGGTGCCATTAGCTTCCGTAAGGCCAAACTGATCGTCGTCTAACTGATTCTCTACTTTCTTCTATGTCTGACTGTCCTCATCCATAATTGCCGTTTCTAGAGATGTCTGCTCCTGTTCAATTGATCTACCTAGTCTCACATTCCTTATCGTGGTGCCCACTTCTTCAGAGAATTTCAAATACGTATTATCATTCTTTTGTACTTCAGTATCCCTCATCCTTTCACACTCATTTTTCAATATGATTTTCTTAAATTGCAGTCTACTCTTGATCATTACTGAACTCCTACAAGTCAGATTAACAGAAATTCAAGAAGGCAAAGACCACAGATTATGACATCGTTCATTACTTGCCTAGTAATTCACATTTATTAAACAACTTTATACTAAACAACTTTTGGAAATGAGCAATTCTTAGAACGACGAGTGAAATGCTTTGACTTCAAAGACCCACCATAGCTTAAGCAATTTAACAATGGTAGAAAAATGATCCGAAGCTAACAAAATAGTTTTCAATTATATACCCAACATTTAACATGATGCTTTAAGAGGCCTGACAACTTAAAGCAAAACTTTTGAGAGGTAGATGTAATAACTACTAGCACAAATGGCTCGGAGAACTATCTGACTTAACATCTTAGGTCATCAGTGCCCTAGAACTTAGAACTACTTAAAGCTAACCAACCTAAGGACATCGCACACATCCATTCCCGAGGCAGGATTCGAACCTGCGACCGTAGCGGTCACGAGGTTCCGGACTGAAGCGCCTAGAACCGCACGGCCACCGGCCGGCCGACTAGCGCAAATTAAGTAACAAGTAATTAGTAATGTTCAAGATAACAGAGTTTTTTTTTAAATGACAGAAAAAAATATTTTAATGGTACTTTAAGGGTGCTGACAAATTGAAAGCAAGCGCATTAAAAATCAAAAGTAACAACAACTAGCACCAATTTAGTGACATGTAAAATGTTTAAGCAAATTGAAATGTCCAAGCCTACAGAATGGTTTTAAATTACAAATAAAAATTTAATATGGTATATTGAGAAAGCTGAAAAATTTAGGCAACACAATGGCCAGAAATCGCCCGGCTGACTGTCCACTAATATCGTGCCACCAGTGCGTTCACGCTTGTCAGGCTGGGCCAATTGCATGCATACACTTCAGAAACATCAGGCAACAGAAAGGTGTTCGTAAAATAGGTGTCATGCACAAGAAGGTGTCTAGAAACACCAACATGTCAATCAGTACAATAAGACACTTTCAGCAGATAGCTGCCTGAACAAGTAACTCACAATAAGGTACAATAACATTGGGCAAACGGCGATTAACTGATCAAACTGAGAATCTCAACAATAGCACAATTTAAACACTGGAGACAGCCAAGAAAGAGTATTGAGCCATGCATGGCTCGTGTTCATGACATTTATTGTTTGTCATCCTCTACTACAGCGGTGCTGCCTTATTTTCTAATCCATTTACTGGCGTCACTAGCGGCCTGGCAGCGAGCGGCAGCAGCAGAGCGTATCGATAGTGCGCTATCGTACTATCTCTGGGCGACCGATAGTACTATCGGGTCGTCGTGTGCGTGGAAGTCAGTTGGAGAAGGATGGCAGGGCGGTCAGGACGCAGCACCAGTGCAGTTGGGCACGGAGCCCCAGTGAGGTCCGCAGAGTCAGTACCAGCGGGGACGACAGTTGGTTGGTCGTCTCATCGACGATTTGTATTTGGGTCGGTTCTTTCCTGTGCAGAGATGTCGGTTGTTTTCCCTTCTGCATGATTGGGTCTGAGCCAGTGTCTCTGGGACGTTGTCCGTCCGAAGGAAGTCAGTGAGTTGGAGACGCACCAGCAATGCAGTCGAGACTGAGCAGCAGTCACGGACGGACCAGCAGTCCAGTCAGCCGGTTGGCGTGGAGCAGCAAGCAAGCTACCGTCGCACGGAATCGGGCTGGAGCCGTTGGCGGTGTGCTCGCGCGTTTGCAGTGTGGAGTGCTGCTTCCAAGTGCTACGAAGTTCGTCGCCCACCGATCTTGGACATGAAGGTTGAGTCTTCACTTACTATCGAGCCTCAACCGTTTACACTTCTTCGTTTGACCCTGGTTGTCGCTTTTGGGACATTCCCGCGAGCAACCACGTGTGTGTTTTTAAGTCGGCTGAGATTCCAGCCGCCTTCCTGTGGAATTTAACTTAACTTATTCCCTGTTATTGAAGTTCACCAGCGGTATCTTCTGCCTTGTTGCCGTTGATGTTCTTGTTACCTGCCCTGGTCGTTGACGTAATTTTTGGCAGTGTATTTTCCTCGTCTTGTTGTTGCTGTCCAGAGCGACGTGTAGTACGACACCTGAGGTGTTGTTAGTCGTTGTGGGCGCCAATATTCTCTGAGTAGTTGTATTGAAATCTTGTGGTCGTTTTGCTGGTTGCGTGGAGCGGAACTGATTTGGTTGATGGGTCAGTTGGCAGTCTTTGGTTTGGGTTGCCTCCAGATTAAGAAGTCGATGGACAGGCTGCCTGTCTCATCTAAACGGCCGTTAGTGTCACAATCCCAGGCCGACCCTAGGAAACTTGTGAGAGCTATTCCGTGGCTGTTACTATGTAACTTCCCTGTTTCAGTTTTAGTTATTTGGTTGCTATATGGCCTTCAGCTGAGTTTTCATATATGCTGATTTAATGTCCCTCTCTTGCCCTTTAGGCATAAGAGTGTTATTTCTTATATGGGGCTTTTAGCCGAATGTTACATCAAATCTTTTAAGGCCTTAAGCCGTTAAATTATTCCATGTATGTTCTTCATCCGAGTTTTAATATCTCTCTTAAATTAATGTTCTTGTCTTGCCCTTAAGGCTTTTGTATGAGCGTTCAGACGAATTTTGCATTCAATGTTTTAATAGAAGGCCACCTCCAGCCAAGTCCCATTAAAATTAAATTGCTTAGGCGTTCATCCGATTAGATTGAATATTTAGAAAATATTCTTGGGTGAAACCTCCAGATGAACCTTGTATTTCAGTTTTGCTTAAGCCTTGTGCCATGGATTTTGAATGTGGCCTTCAGCTGGTCTAATCAAAGGAGGTCGATTAAAGTTTTAAGTGTTTTGCATCCTCGTTGTAATATTGTGTGTAGATAAATAAAGTTTGTGTATTGAGTGCAGATAACAGGAACTCATTTTGGCGCTTTTCCACAACCTAATTCGGTGTGGCATGCTAACACAGGCTACAAACATAGTTCATGTGCATTTTAAATGATAATCTGAACTTCCCTTCCGAGTTGAAATCGTGTTTTTTTTTTAGTAAGATTATTGTCAGATATCACTACAAGACAGCCCGCTGACCCAGTCAGGCTCCAAGAATCGAGTAAGGAATTTTGATTTACAACACCAAAGAGAGTTAATCAGAAATGTTCATGACATCACCAGTAGCACCTATGACCGCCTGCACACACAGGCATCATTTGGCAAGTAGAGGCTGTATCGAAACCAAACAATGAAAAACGAGCATCACAGTAATCACACCTGGGAATTACAACTAAGGTGCTTTTCAGCATAGGGTCCTCAGCGAACAGAAGTGTGCATGCTCTAACAGTTTCTGTAAGCGATGCAGATTACACTACAGTGGATCCAAACTTCCTGGAAAGCACAATCTCACAACTCAGGAAAGAATCACATAGTGCAGAACAATAACGACAGAGCCCGCTAACGTTGTCATCCAACAGGAAAGAGGTGCCCTCTCGGAGCACAGTCATAATCAAATTCGTTTCCGTTGCAACGGTACTCATAAAGCGAATAGGTCAAAGCACCGACCGTCGGCGCTTGACAACACACGTTTACTCCAGCCGACTTCCTACTTCTCGTCCCCGCTGACTGTCCGTTCCACACTAGCCCATGCAAACATTTCGTACCGGAGGAGGCGGAGCAGGAGCGCCACCCTACGATCAGAGGGAAAACGAACCAGAGACACGATCTACAGACCGCAGTCGCTACAGGGCTCAATTACCAAATTGTTATCTGAGTCTATAACTGCGCCTTGGTACACCTTACAATCCAGTATCTGATTTCGGAATCCTTACCTGACCATGATGATATTTGAATCTTGCCGTATCTCCAGCTGCGTTCAGAATACAAACCTCCACTTGTGATTGATGAACAGTGTATTTGCTATTACCATCTGAAATTTATTGCAGAACTCAGTTATTCTTTCTCGTCTCTCATCCCTACTACGCAGCCCATCTTCTCCGGGAACTCATTGATCTGATCCTTCCTCTGCAACTACATCCCTATTCCTCACATTTATTAGACCCCATAAACTTTCTTCGTTTCTTCATATTCTAGAGCTATACATTAAGTGTCGTTGTCAGTGCTGGTTTGCCGTCGAATTTGATACGAACAATAATATAAATGTTCACAGTGGCTCACACTTTGCCCTGGTTTGTTACTCATACTGAATCCTACTCGTGTTATATTAATTTGAGGTGCTGCTTATATTTCCTGAACAGAAATTCTTTCAACTTCACTGACACCCACTATATGTAGAAGTAACCTTTGCATTTCCCTTTTCAGTTTATCTTGCTTGCCTCCTACTTTCAGACCTTCGACATTCCATGCTGTGACTCGCTGAATATTATCTCTTCGTTGGTTGCATTTTTTGTCACGGTCAGCTCCGCCTTGGCAGTCCCGTCCCGGAGATCTGGATGGCTTACGAACCGCGGAATCTTTTGCCAATTGAGAAACACCTTTTCAATTGTAGGTCACATGGCCTGAAGGTACACTTTCCATTGCTTTCTACAACTTCATGCTGTTATTCATTTCTGATTGTTCCACCTTTTAATGTCAGTTTCCCAACCCAAGCGCTAGCGATGTACTCAGCATGTGTCCGCGCCTCATCCCTCAACCACAGGTTCTGTACCACATTGTCGAAATCCAGCAGAGTTTACAAAGCTGCACTTCGTGAACAAGCTCACGCAGCTACAGTTGCAATGAAATTCTTCTGCAGTATATTTATAAACGAGTAATACAAACAAAATGGAACTTACAAAAAGCTCACTCTTGTTACAAAAATAAGTATCTAGTTTCTTCAGTTATATTGTTACCCCCATCAATTCTCACTTCATCAGCTATAGCTCTGTAGTTATTTGTACATCACACATTAACTTCTCACATTAACCATCTCTCATTTGTGTACTATCATTGTCCAGAAAAATTAGTTTTGATATTTCGAATAGCTTATCAGATGCGAGGGAAGTTACGTGTAGTTTACTCTCACAGTTTTGCTTGCACAAGTATGTGAGCATGAGTGTGATGCATACAATCCGTTTGCTCGAAAATGAATACATAGATCTTCTCCCAAGTTTAAAGAAAAATTCAGGAGTTCAGGTACGTTCCATGCACGGCAACGTATGAGCAATAAAGCACCAAATATAAAATACAGCAAGTCCTATTTTTCGTTGCAAGCTATTCGAATTTCGTGTGTGGGGTAACTATGAACGAATATGGCACATTACCAGAGAGACTGCCCGCATAATGAGTACTATATTTTTCTAATACTGGCTGTTCCACGAAGTAGGCAAGTGCTGTGTCTGGTGTTGCATGGAAATCAGTAAGGGGAGAAAGACTCAGACTTCCAGAAAAGCTCCATCCCATTCGCTATTCTGATACGTGGGTATTGGTCTTAAAGGAACTAGATGAGCTAGGAGCTTCCTTGGAAGTGTTCCAGAAATTCATTGCATTACTTGAAACTAGTGGTTCACCAACAGTTGCTCATACACCAGTGCACAAACGCAAAATTAAACCTAACAAGTCAAGTATTATCGACTGACCACTTCAGATACTATTAGAAAAGCACTGTTCCCGTAACGGTATACTTTCTCAGTTCTTCTTTATAGCCCTTTTATTTCATAGTTAATGCTTTATTTATAATATAAGAAACGCAAATAAAATTTTTGATTATAGATCAAACTAAAGTCTATGTAGGGTGCCTTACGATTATGCGAGTTACGGGCAGAACCTGTACATACACAATTTAGCACAATTCACATTAAAAATGTAAAGATATTTATTTCATAATTATAGTGTTCCTCTCAAATGCTGTTATAGCTTACATTCTCAGATGTGAATTCCGCATAGAAAAGTAGGAAAATGGCACGCTTGTACGAGTTTTGTTGCTTTCCAACTTAAAAACACAGTGAAACCCAACAGTTTCATATTTCAAATAAAACAACGCATGCTGTGGTCAGCGTCTTAAAATAAAATGGCATGCACTTCGACGAATTTAACAGCAAAACTGTGTAGTCAGAAAAAGATGAAACGTATGCGAAAAGGAATACAGACTTTGTCAAAGAAATAACTAAACACGGTAATTCTAAAATTTTCACAAAAAGTCCCGTAAGCGAACTATAACAGTTTCAGAGACTACTGAAGCTTAAAAGGTGAGAAATGATTTTGAGTGTATAAGTTCCTTGTTATGTGTGTTTGAGGCAAAGAGCCAGCCAAATCAAAATAAAGACCGTGGTGTTATAAAAGCACACTAAAATGGCTCGGTCATATGGCTATTATAACACATTAATGGAACAAAGGTCTGTGTCTTCTATACCTTCTGTTAGCTCTAAGAGCGACTGCGTTTAATACACCCACTGCCAGAGAGACCATATCGTATGGATTTTGCATTTTTAACTAGCAAATTACCGTTTCTTAGAGTTGTAATGATATTAAGAACCTAAACATTAAACGAGAATACAGGTATGAAAATAGTAAAAACCGCTATCAGATGTCGCTTTCTCCATACAAATGTGCTGAATATAAAATGTTACACGACTGCAGGTTTTCACTGTGTCACAAGTAAGAGAGGTGAGCACAGTTTTCAGTATCCTCGTGTGCATATTTTCGGCTATATTTCATGAAAAATTTCCTCTAACTTTTATTACTGTTTTACTAACGAGTAGTTTGAAAATTCCAGAGAGGGTAAAATTAGCTAATAGCATGAAATAAATTTTATTTCAAAAACAAAAACAGACTGAGCAAGAAAATGGCTTCCCTCACACCACACCGAAATTTACAGGACATGTGGGCTCATGTGTACGGTAAGCGATTGAATTGCACATTTAACTTGTTATATGAAATATTTTGCACCAATGTAGTTGATTTAAGTAATATTTGCAGTAATGTTTCATTTTTATTAAACCTACCTCCAAAACTGTAGACTTTGCTGATTATGCGAAGAAAAAAACTACCGGAAGGTAGTAAGAAATACCGGGATTGTTGCGTGGGGTGTGGTGGGATGGGGGGGGGGGGGGGAGAGGTTAGCTTTGGCAAACCTGCCACGGGCACAGGATCGCATAAGTACAGCTCTGCTCATATAATGGCATGTAACCTAGCTAAAACGACTAGGTACATAAAGTAAAACCTTAATGAGATATGAAAAAAATGTTTTGTATGTTTCCAGGTTGCGACTGATTACGAAGAAGTGAAGGAAGGCTTATGATGCCTGCTTGGATAGCTCAGTCGGTAAGAATACTTTCGAAAAGCAAGTTTCTGGAATCGTGTCCAAGGCAGGCTCACATCTTTAATCTTTCAGAACAGCGCACAGGCTATTGCAGAATGAAAGAATAATTCGTGACTATAATTTATCTGAGCTAAAAACAGGATGGAATAACAACGGTTCATCAGAGTCAAGATCAGGTTGTATTTAACCAAAGTGACAGTGCACAAGTGTTCAGTGAAAGTACCGGCAGGTGTGTGAGATGTGGCGTCTGGAGGGGTAGGGGGGAGGGGGCACATCTGGCAGCGAACGAGAGTTTCAGCGAACGGGATTGGACGCTCATGCAAATGTCGCCAGCTGATTGGCCCGTGTAGCAGCGCGGGAACACGCAGTCATTAGGGGCGCAGTCGCACCTGGCGCGAGGCAGCGCGGCCCGCCGGCCCCGTGTCCGCCTCTGCTGCAAAGCGCCCCGCCAGATCGTGTCGTTTATGCGTCGCACTGTGTCGCAGCTACAATTAAGCCGTAATTGCCGCCAACTTCGACCCGCATCCGCCCCGGACCCTCGAATTGGAAGTGAACTTGCCGCTTCGTACACATACACACGGTGTAACGTTCTGCTTCTCTGCATGGTTTCAGCTAGTTGACTATCAACTTTAGCCGTAAGTAAATAGATGCGTTTCTCTCAGCACGGTACTGATATTTCGAATCGACATCACTTTGCTGGCTTTCGTGTAAGGCTCACTCACTGCGAATCAGAAGACTAGGAACGTAGCAGCTTTATATGCAGGAAAGGAATGTGGTGGTTTGCATCGACCGTTAGACGGCACCAACTGTAATCACTCTACCACAGTGGCGGCCGGTTCTGTACATGTAAACAGATCCTGTGCGGTATTTTTCTTTGTTTTTGGTTGTCAGTCTTCTGACTGATTTAATGAGGTCCGCCGCGAATTCCTCTCCTACGCTATCCTTTTCATTCCAAAGTAGCAATTGCACCCAAGATACACTATTATTTGTTACAGGTATAACTTTAATTAAAAGGACAAGTTTACTGTTACCAGCCACCGTTTTATTTATTTCCACGATGCGTTTCAAAGGCTTAAGCCTCCATCATCGGGTGGATTTACATTAGTTAGTATGATATTTGTGTGCGTGTTGTGTAACGATTTTTTGGAGGGACTTGTGGCACTGTCTCCAGTTGTCACATGTTGCATTTGCTGTCGTAGCACATCACACGTATATTGTGTTGTGTTACGACAGCGAAAGGAACCTGTGACAACTGGAGACAGTGCCACAAATTCCTCTAAAAATCGTTACACGACACACACACACACACACACACACACACACACACACACACACACACACACACACACACACACAAATGTCATTCTAACTAATGAAAAACCACCATATAATGGTGACAACTGGAGACAGTGCCACAAATTCCTCTAAAAAATCGTTACACGACACACACACACACACACACACACACACACACACACACACACAAATGTCATTCTAACTAATGAAAAACCACCATATAATGGAGGTTTAACACTTTGAAGCGCGTCGTGGAAATAAATAAAACGGTGATTGGTAAAAGTAAACTTGTTGTTTCATTTCATTTCAATAACAGTGTAAGGTGTCAGGCAAATCCAACACCCTCCATGAAAACCCTGACATGATAGCAAATCCGGCAGTATGTCACATAGCTCCGAATAAATCCTGACATTAAATTAACCAAAGTAATATGGTCAACGAGTGAGCAAATTGAATACCTCAGACTAACACAAGAACGCCTAAATGCATGTCATACCTTCCCACCGTGAAAGAGACGCAGTTCTGAGGGGGGGGAAACGTGAACAGAAGCCGAGAGCAAAACCGAGTTAAGCTAGAAGGCCCTACGATAAGAGACAGACACCCCCACGCCGGCCGACCGCCAAGACCACCCCCCAGCCCATGATAACAGATAGAGCCCTCCAGAAGAACAGTATAGATCTTAAGATAACATTAAAAGGACCACACCAGCTGCAAGTTTTAGCGTGAGACTATACGTGTCTCTGTTACGTTGCAAACGTTAAAAACATTGCCCCACCACGAAAAGTATAACGTTTCTCATTGGATAGACAGAATCTTTGTAGGCGGAGCTTAAGGTTAACATTGAGATCCTGATTGGACAGTTGACAACAAAGCCAGATACATTTTTCCTAAATCAGCTTCGGTAAATTGTAGTAAGGAGAAGTTAGGAGAGAGTTGCTTCCGAGACGGCGAGGTGTGTGGAGCTGAGCCGCCCGTTGCACACTGACGCTGCCTAGCCTACGACAAGGTAATGAACACACGCGATGCCGCATAAGAGCACATAAGGCTTCACTCAGAACTGCAGAAGTCTCATCTCTTACATCCACTTTTTGCGTAATACTAGTGTCGATCGTCAATTAAACTTCATGGTATTTACATTTGCTATTAGAAGTTAAAATCTGAAACGCGATGATTTCTTTGTTATATAATTATTGAGAAGCCTCTTCAGCCACTGTAAATTACGACAAGTTAAATAAGTAATTGAAGATAATTGAGGGTCACTGTAGACCATTTTGATAGTTTTCTCTCTTATAAAACTTAACTTAAACCTAGATTATAGATGTGATATGGCATAGGTCATCCTTCGATCCATTATAGAACTTGGAAACCTATTCAGGGAATATTCGTTCACATTTTTGTTGAACGTAGTTGGTTTTTATCATCCTGTATTAAAATATTCCTTTTATCGATAGTGCAAATTATTAATAATGTTTTGTAAGTAGAATAAAAATTCCAATGGTAAACTTAAATGCTTTTACCAGCTAACTAAAAATAGGAAAGCCTTGAACCCCTTGCACTAAATTTACGTAGTATTAAAATTCTTTTACATGGGGTGCAGTGGAGCTGACGCTGAAATAATTAAGTATTTGATTATATCATCGCTAGTCTCAGTGAACTCTTCTGAATTCTACATGTCATGTGTGGTCTGGCGTCTTCTTACAAGCAACAGGTCCCAGGTTCAAACTAGTCAATTCCCTAAAAAGCATGCTCGGAGTGTCTTTGCGTGAAAGTGGTAGCGAGACACGACTTGGAACGAACAGACACCAGGCAGAATGTTAGAACAGTCACGGTAAAGTCCTAACCTAAAATGTTCGCATTTAAAGTTAACAGGTATAACTGATGATATTTTTGTTGCAGATTGACATCGTACAGAAAAATATTACATAATACTAATAATCATACCTGATAAATGTAGCACGTTTTCAGGTTGGTTAGTACCTCAAAGTACATGTGGAGAGTTCATGCCATTAAAGCTTATTTTTCCCTGGGCAGTCCGCCTGCTTAACTGGATAGTAGCGTCCTTGCCTCACGCGCAGCGGGCGGGGTGAGATTCCCGTTATTATTGGAGATTTTCTCCGCTCATGGACTGGGTGTTGTGTTGTCCTCATGAGCATTTCATCCTCGCCACCGGCGCACAAGTCGCCCAATGTGGCGTGGACTGCACTTGACGGCCGAACTTCCCCGGATGGGACATACGCTCATTTTTTTCGCCTGGGCAGCAGGGCGGTTGCTGAAGTGTGGACGAATTTAAGAAAAACGTTTCGTCTGTACATAAAGGTGTCATGAACTTAATGGTGCTTTTATGGCCGTACAGAAAACATCAACTAGAAAATTTTAGCCCGAAGAGATTGTAGCTTCAGTTGCTAGAGTGCCACGAACCAGGGCGGTTTTACCATTAGCCTCAAAACCTATAGTGTGTGTGTGGGACTGTTGTCAGATGAGAGGATGGGCAGCGGAGATGCGGCTGTCGTGTGGACAACAATTTGTTGGCATGGTGGGTGTCTGTACCACACAGTAAGTCCAGAGGAGACAAGGGAAGAGCTTCTTTTGGTCCTAAGAACTATTTCCTGAATGACGAAATAAATCTCGGGTTAACAGCCTATGCACACTCATACCAGGCTGTTCACCCGAAATTTATTTCGTCATAAAATGCGCGTGGAGAAATTGAAGAATCACATTTTTTGAATGCTTTCGCTACTGATAGTGGTAACCTGGTGGCTTTGTGACTAAGTAGTGCCGCACGTTATGTGCGAAACTGCAAGTGCAAACGCTTGGAAGGCAACTTTTCGAGTGTGTGTCAGCAAGTACTGAGTAATAGTTGTGTTTATGGCAAGTGGGGCCTGAGGCAGAGTGTGGCGTGATACAGAGCAGGCACAATTGTGTCGGTACTCAGGGTGAACGTGATTTAGCAAAGTAAATACATGTTGACTGTTTCCGACATGAGAGTGAGGCCGTTGTTTATTCAGTGGTTTCAAAATTTGACTATATTGTATTGTATTGAATACTTGAGAGTGATCGGAGGTTCACTCCTTTGCAATAAGATTTCGTTTTATTATTGCCTTAATGTGACTGGATTGTCATAGATGTAATGAATTGTTGTACGCCTATTGTGTACGTTATTCAGACGAAAGAGTGGGTAGCTTCGTAGTGCTCTTGGTTGCTGCTATCTTTCTCGGGTATTGGTACGTTTTTGATCCTGAACAAGATAAACATTATTTGGTATCGTAAGTTTTCATATGTCATTTCTGATTGTGGCAGAGTGCGGAACATTTCAGAGTAAGTGTTCTTGCCTGGTGGTACATCTTATGTGGAACCTGAATTTCTTTTGCATTCAGTCTTATACTATTTTTGTCAGAAGGATATCTGATGCTTGATTATTTTAGTCCTATTTAACCTTTTTCGGGCTACAGGGAATCGTATTTACTCTCCCTGTCAATGGTTTTGCACTGTTGATTAAAAATTTTTATGGTTAATGAAATAATTGTTAAAATGACCCCTTGTCCGTACAGTCTCTAGCCCAAACCCCTCGCAATTTAAACCGCACCCTAGGTCTCGTTATCGAATCTCTCATACAGTCCTGACGATGTTGTCAATACGGTACGTGCTGTTGCTCCGTCTCGCTGAAAATATGAATACAGTTGCTTGTCTGTGATCTGATCCACTCAAAGATTAAACGGTTTTTAGATATACCGGTTAGCACTAACAGTGTATTGGAAAAAACGTTTTACTATGCGGACATCTGATGTTGGGTACCAAACACTAATCTGAGATTATACAACAGCTGTTCAGAATAGTGATAGGGATTTTCTTAGGCATAATGGCTGATGTTCTTTAAGTCCAGGTACCTGGACAACGTGAATCTTCCCTCACCAAAGGAAATAAAAAACTAAGGGTCCATAAGTTCTGAATCCACTTTCCTCAGAAACCAGTATCAGAAAGCAACAGGCAAAAGTTCGTCTGGAAGCTTTAATCCATGCACAGGACTAAACTGGTAAGGATACACGAGCAGCTCCTTTTTAATAACTTTTCGGTACGAAGATCTCTTAATTCTCACTTGCACAGATAAACGACGTTGAGGTTCCGTCGAACTTAAAATGTGTACGATAAAATGTGTCACGTCGAATGACTATTCCTCCAGCGAAGAAATTGATGGTGCTGATATATGTTCCCAAAATTTCCTTATCACCGTCCGTAAATTCTTTGCAATGCTGAATATCTGAATATCTGAATGACATCTTTCCGAAACTAGCCCTGAGATTAGACTACAAGAAAGTGTTAGCTACGTATAATTCAAGGAAGACATCAAAATATGTAGACCTTCAAAGGAAGGGACGGTATTCCTTGCGAAACGAAGTCTGCTAATGTTAAACACAGACTTGAATTGGAAGGAGAAATATATTAAAATACATCTTTAGAGCACCCTGTTGTATTTAGTGATTCATGGACTGTGGAACAACAAGCAAAGACAAACAAAGCCTTTGAGATGTGGTGCTGTAGCAGTATTTTGGAAACCGAGTGGATTTATAAGGGAGAACTGACAAGAACGGATGTGAAGACTTCAGGGAATATCTTCCATGGTAATAGAGATAAAAAAAATTAGGGGAAACAGGGATTGGATTTATATTCAGAATGTAATCGAGGATGTAGTTTGCGAGTTCTTCACTGAGGTAGCCTGGCGCAAGAGAAGAATTCACAAACAAATCCGAAAACTGATGACACAGCCAAAACTAATGTCGTGTTACACCCCACGACCTCTAGGCGCGCAGTCCGGAACCGTGCGACTGCTATGGTCGCAGGTTCGAATCCTGCCTCGGGCATGGATGTGTGTGATGTCCTTAGGTTAGTTAGGTCTAAGTAGTTCTAAGTTCTAGGGGACTGATGACCACAGCAGTTGAGTCCCATTGTGCTCAGAGCCATTTGACCCATTTGAACACCCCACAACCGACTTCATCTCTCAACCGTGTACTTGCTGCCTCTCCTATACAGTTTATATTTTCATTGCAACATACTTTATTGTCCTTGTGCAGCGTTTTGCGGTCAGTCTATTCCAACACTGCCGCTCCGGGCAAAGGCACCCACGGCGCCCCTCAACTCAGCAGGTGCAGGCTGGGTACGCAACCTGTCGGACAGTCTCATGGCACTGCGTTCGCTCAGTGCTGTGTTGGTCTTTCACTTTAGCGCCCCTAAAGCTTCCAGTCATACGATTTAACTCTTCACACTTCTTAGTAAACGTAGCTATAAAGATGATTTCTCAAAACAGCCCGCTGCCATTTCCCCCTTATTGGGAAGAACAATTCTTATTTACTGAAGACGTTGGTTTTCCGCAGGGCTTAGTGTGCCATAAGATTTTAAGACAGTGAGGAAGTTTAATATTCTTTCT
This sequence comes from Schistocerca gregaria, assembly GCF_023897955.1. NCBI lineage: Eukaryota > Metazoa > Arthropoda > Insecta > Orthoptera > Acrididae > Schistocerca > Schistocerca gregaria. Next base: position 511,849,671 of record NC_064920.1, read on the forward strand.
CACTAAGTGTCTCTCCATGGCACTCATATTCATGAACAAGGAGGCAGCTTGTTGCCTAAGAGCCGTGTAAGGTAACGGTTACTTTTAAGGCTGAAAAGAAGTCATAACGTAGTACTTCTGCACGTTTTTCACCTGCACCAATTTCATTTATTACACACGTTTCATTTAGTTAATTTTAGACTGCTGACGAGGAGGAATCACTAGCAACCAACTTCGATTCCATGAGGAACTGTGCACAGCGCCAGTAGACTATTTGGATGGGAACAGAGCAATCAGTAGAAATTCCTCTAGTTTTATTATTCTTTCATATCCACATTTCAACTGTAAATAGCCATCTGCAGCAGTACGTGTCACATGTACAAACAGAAGGGAACTCAAGCTACAAAGATGAATACGTCGCTGCAACAGGTGGCACGCCGTTTTCGGTAAGGACACGGTTCAAATTGTGTTCGCTCACAGCCGTAGAGTGCTCAACGCCAGAGGAGGTAAACTTTGGAGGAGTGTGCCTCTCCAAGCAAACACTTTCTCCTTGGATCTGACATATGGACGAGGATGTGAAAACCAAATAAAGGAGAAATAATGTTATGCAATAATTGAGCGGAGTGTTCTCAAGTTCAGAATCGTTCAAGTGACTCTACGCACTATGGGACTTAACTTATGAGGTCATCAGTCCCCCAGAGATTAGAACTACAGAAACCTAACTAACCTAAGGATATCACACACATCCATGTCCGAGGCAGGATTCGATCCTGCGACCGTAGCGATCGCGCGGTTCCAGGCTGTAGTGCCTAGAACCGCTCTGCCATCCCGGCCAGCTGCGTCCATACCATTACACGTCAACTCGACACCAGAGCGTAGAATACCGTATTCGTCGAGTACAGTTTTGTAAACAGATAAAGATGACAAAGGCAGATAAAAAAGATAAAGAACATTTTCTAAGCAATGTGATGTGGACTGACGAAACTAGCCTCACTCTTGAGGTTATTTCCAACCTCCAAAACAACCATTAATACCCTTGGAGGTGGCTTTCAGGCACGCTTTGGTATAAACCTGCGGGCTGGAAGCGTAGGGGGAGTGCTTTTGAGGACTTATCTATTTTTTGACAACTTGAATTCTTTATCATACGATGTTAGAAGGTGCACTAGTTGCTTTGGCTGTTCAGTGTATTAGCTGATTCTTTGGCTAGAAGCTCATCGTGACACCACGAACGTCAGATACCTAAGGGAGAGAATTCGAGTTCGCAAACGGTCTGCGAATCGTGACAACTTAGTTCCTTATGTATGCATATCATAACTGTCTGTGAGGCAAAAATTATGAAACACTTCTGTATTTGCGCAGTCGAGTGTAAAAAATTGGCAAAAAATGACTGTCTAGCTGCTGCACCGCGGCAGCTATCGTTCTCCTGGCAAAAGAGTCCATTCCAGGCCGTCTGTGTAGACACAAGGTTTCGCAACCTTTGGCTCTTGGCCTCAATCAGTTTCCTACAGGCCATATAATAACTCTCACGACTACCTCCGTAAATTTCACAGGGAGCGTCGGTTTTCAGACTGGCAGAATCGGTTGAGCTACCGCAATTAAAGCATAGTCAGCCCACGTGAACTTTGGCATACGTCCACTATTACTATTATCTTTATCACACGATAAAGAGTGCTCACCTCGATGTTATCTATAGCTTTATTCACTGTAAGGTTCGAATGCCTTCTCCTCCTAAAATAACGCGTTTCTCTGTAAATCGTCCAATGCCGCTGCACGCGAAGCTGGTCTTTCTGGATACATTACTTATATAGCACTTCCTTATCTAACCACAACGCTGTCCTTTACAACTTCCTTATCCTTATTGCTTATCTATTTCGAAAAAGGTACACCTTTGGCGTGGCCACAGCCACCGCTGGTTTCGCACTCTCGCCATGCTGGGCGTCTCTGTAAGTCGCGGCTCATCAGCTGTTGCGCAACAGTGAACCGTGTGAAAGGAGGGGCGGTAGGGGAAATTAGTGGGGGCCGTGAGACGCTACTAGTTTTACATAGTGTCACGCACGCTATTGCTCCGAAACCGGAAGTTGATAAGGACAGCGTTGCCGTTAGATAAGCAAGTGCTATATACGAGGGTTGCACAGAAGGTAAGATCAGATCGGTCGCGAAATGGGCACCACATCAGAAACGTTTTGTTTGCAACAGTTAGGTACACCTTCCACCTAGTTCTGTACATAGACACCGCGCCAACTTCGAGTGTTGTCGTAGTGTTGTATCAACTTTCCACCATCCTCGTCATAGAAAGTAGCCGCCTTGTGCTTTCGGCCAGCTACCTGCACTGGACTGCAACTCGTCTGTGGAAGAATTTTGTCTTCATGGCAAGCGATTCTTGTGAGCAGAGATGATACTCAGGGGGAGCCAATTACGGAGTGTATTGTGGGTGATCAAACACTTCTCATCGGAAACGCTGCAGGAGCGTCTTCATCCCCCTGCAGTGTGCGGCCGAGAATTGGCATGAAGAAGAAACTGCTCGACTGTTGTGTTATGTGGACTGCATGACACAGGAGAAATCTCTAACCAGGCCCTCATACTTGGCGGGAGTCGTTATTCCCTACGCAGCCCTACGCGAGACGATCGACGGGCGTACTAGAGACACTGCCCAACACATCTGTGCAAAGCTTTACCGGATCGTCCCAGTGGTTTCCGTTTCGCGACCCATCGGAACTTACTTTCTGGACAACTTTCGTAAGTAAAGTACCCGGAAAGACGGCGACAGTCGTCGAGCAGCCTCACGTGCAGCAGCATTGGACGACTTAAGGAGATGCCGCGATGTTGTAGCAGGAAAAGGCCTTCGCGTCTTACATCTACATCTATCGGTTCTCCCTTCTGTTCCCGTCTCGTATTGTTCCTGGAAAGAAAGATTGTCGGTATGCCTCTGTGTGGGCTCTAATCTCTCTGATTTTATCCTCATGGTCTCTTCGCGAGATATACGTAGGAGAGAGCAATATACTGCTTGACTCTTCGGTGAAGGAAAATTTAAGAAAAGCCCGTACCGAGCTACTGAGCGTCTCTCCTGCAGAGTCTTCCACTGGAGTTTATCTATCATCTCCGTAACGCTTTCGTGATTACTAAATTATCCTCTAACGAAGCGCGCTGCTCTCCGTTGGATCTCCTCTATCTCTTCTATCAACCATATCTGGTACGGATCCCACACTGGTGAGCAGTATTCAAGCAGTGGGCGAACAAGCGTACTGTAACCTACTCCCTTTGTTTTCGGATTGCATTTCCTTAGGATTCTTCCCATGAATCTGTCTGGTATCTGCTTTACCGACGATCAACTTTATATGATCATTCCATTTTAAATCACTCCTAATGCGTACTCCCCGGTAATTTATGGAATTAACTGCTTCCAGTTGCTGACCTGCTATTTTGTAGCTAAATGATGGGGGATCTATCTTTCTATGTATTCACAACACATTACACTTGTCTACATTGAGATTCAATTGCCATTCCCTGCACCATGCGTAAATGCGCTGCAGATCCTCCTGCATTTCAGTACAATTTTCCATTGTTACAACCTCTCGATACACCACAGCATCATCTGCAAAAAGCCTCAGTGAACTTCCGATGTCATCCACCAGGTCATTTATGTATATTGTAAATAGAAACGGTCCTATGACACTCCCCTGCGGCACACCTGAAATCACTCTTACTTCGGAAGACTTCTCTCCATTGAGAATGTGTATAAAGCTATAGATAACATCGAGATGAGCTCTGTTGATGGTGTAAATGGACAAGTGTTTTTGCATGGTCCTTCATTGTTTTGTGGATGTGTACTGAATTTTACTTTGGATGATAATGATCAAAATCAGCTTGGTGATGGTTGGGTTGCTGTGGCAGTATTACTATTACTATTATTCATTGTTATCAGACGCCAACAGATGTCTAAACGTCGCCTTATATTCCATGACTGCTAAAGGTTGTTCCTTTTTCCATCGTATAACAATAAACCTTAAGCTCCTTCATTAAAACTGGCAGTAAACGGTTGTGGAAGGAAAAGTGTAGTCGAACCGTCATTCGATACGGTTACATGTTCATGTTTTCCGGAGGATTTCGGCAGTTTATAAACCACTCGAAAGTATATGAGTTTTCTGACGTTGTTACACAATCGTATCTGGTTATTACAATTAATATATCTAGATAATCTTTTCTTCGTACCACTCACTCCAAGCGCTAATTAGGACTCAGATGCTATCAGCTGAGTTGTTGTATAGAAGAACGGTAGTCTCCAACTCTTAGTAGCTGATGTGTATAACGTACGCACGATCTTACGTTTATATTCCACTCCATTATAATTTTCTAGGAATATTCTGGCTGAAGAAACCTAAGCTGATCAGATACTCATAAAATTTCCAATTGCAGGCACTGAACTAGGTGATGAAGTTGTTACTATCTTATTATCATCTGATCAGAAGTTCTATGTTTCATTCCGGTTCACTTCATTGTGAGATTTTACATCTTATTCCCACATTCTCATCTCCTTATCGGTACTTTTAGTTTTCTCTATTACCTTTACGTGTCTACTATCAGTACTTTAGAATCCTACAACGTCAAATTCATTCTCATCTATCTTTCTATATGAAGACAGTAAAGTTTTGAAACTTATAATTATGGTTCTAATTAACTAACAGTAGTTATTCACTTGTGTGAATTTTACAACGGCAGGCCCTTCAGTTTTCTCCGAGGGAAAAATTGTGAATTTTAGGCGAAGGTAGTTGTTCGTTGAAAGACATGTGACCAGCATATTTTGCTTCATGCTGTAATTTCAGAAAACTGTAACACTCAACAGTTTCGCAGTTTTTAAGACCTTTCTACAATTGTAAATTTTTTTGTATATAATCACAAAATAGTAGAATAATAATAATTATTATTATAATTGTAATTATGATGAAGTACTCCGACTTGATCTGTGTGCCTATATATGAAAGTTTGTGGGTGTGCATGTAACTGGTAAACTTTCGGAGAATTACAAATTTTTCTTCACTTTATTTAGAAAGTATGTGTATATTTTTTTAGGAACGGTTAGTGAAGAGCAGGTTGAAATCATTTCAGTATAGTCTGCACCTGTTCAACACTGAACGATGTAACTGCATGTGCATGACATTTTCGACTTTTTACGTGTGTATGTGGCATGTCTCCAAAGCCTGATTCTGTTAAATCTGAAGCAGTTGAGTCCCATAGTGCTCAGAGCCATTTGAACCATTTTGTTAAATCTGATTTCTGCGAACCTCCGATGTTGGAGGGGCACTTCTTCCTTACCGAGAACGGATCCCTACAGAATGGTGTTTCTCCTTAGGCTATCACGGATATTGAAGTCCATTTCCGAGGAAGCTTTCTGTTCCATCCGTTCTCAGAACCAAGGAACATAAAGGGGAGTTCCAGTGCTGTATTTTTTAACGAAAGTTCTTTCATTATATATACAGGGTGTAACGGGTGTAAGTGCAGATACTTTTATACAGGGTGATTCAAAAATGCATGTAAATATTTTAAGGGTGTATTTGTGAGGTAAATATAAGACAAAAATGTTCTATACAATTTTTGCTATACATGGCTTATTACAGAGTTATGAACAAAACATGATAATACATTCAATACAACGTAAAGTATTTACTTCCCAGAGTTCACAGTTTAATTACAGTGCATTTGGACTAAAAACGCAAACTGGTAAATAAACGTGACGTAACAAACTGAAACAATTCCTCGCGAATACTGTATTACTTTAGTTCCTGTTGATTGAACTAAATCAATGCAAAATAACTAAGGAAAATACGTGAAGAATTTACAGACTGTACTGTACTGTATTTGCACAAATCTTAATGCAATGCATGTTCAAAATGCTGTCCCTGAACTTGCAGACAGACCCGTGCTCGTCGCCGCAATGATCTCTGCACATTACACAGTCCGTTCAACTCTCCACGAATAATTTCACAACCACCTTCAATTCTTTGTTGTAGCACTTCTCTGTTCGGTACTGCAGACGAATACACCAATGTCTTTAGTCGGCCCCATAAATAAAAGTCTAAAGGGTTCAGGTCAGGTGATCTGGCTGGCCAAGCAATTGGTCCTCCGCGACCTATCCATCGATGTGGATACGCATCATTGAGGTACGCCCTTACGTTGCGGCTGTAATGGGCAGGAGCACCATCGTGCATAAACCACAAGGTGGCTCGTGTTGCAAGAGGGACATCCTGTAACAATCCAGGCAATTCCCCCTCCAAAAATTCGCGGTAAGCGTGCCCAGTCAGCCTTGGAGGTAGAACATGAGGTCCGAGTAAGTCATTCCCCACAATACCACACCAAATTTTTATGGAGAATTGATGTTGATATCCACGCACAATTCTCGCGCCAGGATTCTCGACAGCCCACTGGTGCATATTATGCGAATTGATTACACCCGCACGAGTAAACATGGCCTCATCTGTGAATAATATCCACCGAATGAACATTGGATCATTCAAATGACGCTCTTGTAACCACTGGCAGGATTGCTGACGGCGAGGATAGTCTGCAGGTGTCAATTCGTGCACTTTGTGCAGGTGAAATGGATGCAACTGTTGTCTCCGAAGCAGCCGCTATACAGTAGATTGTGGAAGTCGTACAGCTGCACTAATTTGTCTCGTACTGATGGCTGGATCTTGGTCTACCAGGTCCAAAACATGTTCCTCGAGGTTCACTGCATGCTCAAGTGGTCGACCTGAATGTGGCCCAGGACGAATGCCATACTCCCGCATACGTCTGTCCACAGATACAAACGTCTGATGACTTGGTAACCGTCGTCTTGGAAACAGCTCACTGTACCTTCGTCTTGCTGCAAGTGCGTTTCCATCTGCTGCACCATACACAAGGTGCATATCAGCATACTCACTGTTTGAGTACATCATGTGCACGAAACCTGTAGCCTTCCAACGATGAATGAACGACAGGAAGTACGTTTCCGTTCCCAACAACATCAGCGCCATCTTCTGTACAGTAGGAGTAAACAGCAATTGCAAACACAAACAAACACTATTCATGCAGTTTCGAATCAACTGTTGGGAGATACGTATGTGCATTACGTACCAGAATATGGCATCCTGCTGCTTGCACTGACGTCGTTTTGATACGGACATGACTTTCGTATTTTAACGATAACTCTGGAATTAAACGTTTATGGAAAAACATTTATAGAACATTTTTGTCTTATATTTACCTCACAAATACACCCTTAAAATATTTACATGCATTTCTGAATCACCCTGTATATGGAACTTTATCATTTAGACACATCTAGATGTCGGTAGTGTTCCCACAAACGCGTCACAAACTTTACAACCTGATGTTATCTGCATGGCAGTAACAGAACCACTAAATGTAGCCATTCTGGACTTGTCGTTTTAAGTCTGTCTTATTTGACGTGCGGACGAAAATTAGTGTTAATATCTTGCTCCTTCACATGTTCTTGGAAGCACTACCCAATCTAAAAAAATTGACTTTTTACAGATATAACTGTTAGTCTGCAAAGGACATATATACTCATGTAATGTTGTTCACTTCGCCGTCTTCAGTCACAAATCGAAATATCAGCACATATAGCTATTACACGTTCTGTAATAAATCTTCGACAGTATGTCGCAGAATTTTGGCACCTTTTGGAACGATAGGCAGCGTTTCGTGAAAAACCACATAGATGAGTAGATGTGTCCGTAGAGACTCACCTGCATCATGAGTATGGGATGGCAAACGCTTGATGACGAACACTTCATCGGCGTCGCAATGACGGGCACATACAATCTCAAATGTTGACAATAGACTGACACACTCTCCCGGGCAGCACATATGGCAAAGATGTATCGCATTTATCAACATTTCGTACGAAGGTAAATCGATATTACGACGAGACATCAACATTTTCTATAATACTTCGACATTTTCTCTATACTTCCACTAGGTATGTGATACATGTAATCAGTGTTTTTCACGTAGCCCTGTCAAATACACTTAACAAAACAAATGCATTAAGTATTAGCACTATTAAATTGATAAGGTGCTTAAGAAAAAATATTACAAGACCTACAACATAAGAAACTAAAACTAAGTAACTACCAGTGGTCGTCTGCTACGAATAAACTATGAGCGGAGGTACCGAACGAGAAACTTCGGCAGCACTACTGAAAGTGAGCATGTGTTGGAGTTCTACAAAATACATGGGAGAGTGGTTTTGTCAAACACTGTCCGCAGCATTATTGTTTCTAGGCCTTAATCACAGCTCATACTGACTGCCATGGACATGGAAATTTGTTAAAGAAGAGAAAAATATTGCAATGTGAATAACGTTTGGCAATATGTTAAGAGAAACCTTTGCCTATTTCCTGCTCAATAAATGCAAAGAGGAATGTTGAATAATTTCTGCCTTGTCTTGCTCCTTTATTATCATAAATTTAGCGTATTGAACAATCTCTCTTAATTGGAATATTTCATAGTTTCCAGGTGCATGGAATGATCATTTAAATTTCTAGCGGTCAAGTTTCGAAACTCTACAATTGCCCTTCCGAAACTTAATGGATCATCTTTTGATTTTATTTACCGTAATAACAATAACAATTCTCAGATGTTATTTGTTGAAATAATTATATTGACTCCAATTGATACATGTGTTGGCAACGGACTTGCTGCAGTGGATACACCGGGTCCCGTCAGATCACCAAAGTTAAGCGCTGTCGGGTGTGGCCGGCACTTGGATGGGTGACCATCCTGCCGCCATGAGCTGTTGCTATTTTGCTGGGTGCACTCAGCTTCGTGATACCAATTGAGGAGCTACTCGACCGAATAGTAGCGGCTCTGGTCAAAGAAAACCATCATAACGACCGGGAGAGCGGTGTGCTGACCAAACGCCTTTCCTATCCGCATCATCGACAGAGGATGACACGGCGGTCAGATGGTCCTGATGGGCCAACTGTGGCCTGAAGACGGAATGCTGCGACATAGCGGATATATCGTATCGATATTTTTCATCTAATATATCATCAGCATTAATATTTGTCATTTCCTATCAGAAAAGCTACAGGCGGTCGGTGTTCATTTCCATGAGCGCACTGAAGAAAGTGGAATAAACAGAAACCTCGTTTATGCTGGAAGTCCTCAAAAAACCCTCCCACCAGATACTCGATAGGAGAAACCTCGATTTTGCAGAGGTTGTGGAACTAATAGCTCCACCTTTCTTTTCTGTGTTACCAATCATCTACCTTCATCACTTAGTATAGGTTTCAGAGAGAGATACACTACGAAAACTCCCCTTGGCCCTAGGAGGCACACAGTTTCTACATCCCACAAGAGCTATTATCGTGCTCCAAACCGCTGCACGAAATTATGTAGTAGTAGTAGTAGTCTCGTCAACCAATCACTATCAAAAGCTGAATGCAAACATTTCAAATGGAGATTTACTGCAAACACTAAGTGCACTTGCCCTAAGTTGCCGTTTCCTGCTATGTCACTCAGGTCATACCCAATACGCGTTGGAGATCACTGGCCACCGGAGGAACATTACTCGCCCTTGAAATTAGCCTAGTGGCTCAGACCACTACCCATTTAGGTACAAAACAGCAAACAGGACGAGCACATAGGCTAAGCCATGAAATACTCTGACTGATCAAAAGAACACGAACACCTATTAGTGAACATTAAAATGGTGGGCGCCGACTCTTCATGTCTGTGGCGGCTTCTACTCCGCTGAGAACACATCCAACTGACGGTATTTTGAGGAATGATAGCCCATTTTTCCTCAAGAGCAGAAGATATTGATGTTAGATGCTACTGCCAGGGTCTAAGTCGACTTAATTTTCATTTGATAGGTGTTCCATTGTGGTTTCAGGTCGGATCTCCGGGCAACCTAACCCATTTCAGTAATTTTATCCCCAAACCATTGCCTCACAGGTGTTTCTTTCTGGCAGGGAGCATTGTCTTGCTGTTACGAATGATCATCGTATCAGAACTCTCTCCACTGTATGCAGCGCTCACCATAACCACGAAAAACATTCCCATATTGTAACACTGTAGTTTCTGTAGTCGCGGTTGGCAGCCCCGAGGTCAGGGCGCCTTGTCACGGTTCGCGAACGCCCCCCCCCCCCCCCCCTCCGTGGCGGAGATTTCTGTCCTCCGTCGGGCATGTGTGTGTGTGTGTTGTCCTTACCGTAAGTTCGATTAAGTAGTGTATAAGTCTAGGGACCGTGACCTCAGCAGTTTGGTCCCACAGAACCTTACCACAAATTTCTCTTCTGTACTTCACTACTGGTACTACAACTGATGGCAGGTAACGTTCTCAGGGATTTGCCAAACCGACACTCATTAGATTGCCACAGCGTATAGCATGATTCCTCTCCGAGTCACTCTTTTTCCGTCATACTCTGTCCATCGGCATTTTTGACCACTGCATGCGTCGCTCAGCTTTAACTACGGATATGTGTGGCGTATGATGAGCTACTCGACGATGGTATTCCACACTTTTTAAGTACAAAATTCACAGTTACTGAGCTATCTGGAGCTCTGACAGCACCTTACAAGTTACGAGTGATTCTTTCTGCTTATTTCGTGCAGTTTTCTTACAACAAATCTTTGCTAAGTTTGATGTCCCCTTTACATGAACGAATGAAATCTTTCTGACCTTTGTATGTGCTTATTCCTCCGCATTTCCACTTCAGTCACATCATCAACAATAGACTTGTCCCGCTTTAGAAGGGTTAAAACGTCTGTGATGGATTTGCTACTCAGGTGACGTCCATTGACCAGTTCACGTTGGAAGTCACTGAGGTGTGCTGACTGACCCATTCTGCTGTTGCTGTTCCTCTACCGGTAGCACACAACTGCATCTCCACATCTCGTGCCATGTAATGTTCAATTCCACATTACGCAGGGGTGACCAGATACAGCAGATACCATACGTCACAGCTACATTTGTTCTTGTATTGAGGTGTTTAAGATACACTGTCCTTTTATATATTCAACACGGAGGTAACTTTCTTAGACAGCTTCACGCTACTCTGAGATCACGAAGGAAAACTGCGGGATGGGACACTAGTTGGCGAGCACTTTGCTTAATATGGAAAGAGTGGATGCTTTGAGAAACGGGGCGTCAGCGCTGACAAATGGGGTCACGGCAGCGGTGGGCAGTAGGTTGGGCGGTGATTCATTAATCAAGGTGCTCGGTCGCTGCGGACGTGGGCGCGACGTTGTCTGCGCGGGGCGGCGCGGCTGACACGACCGTCGACGCCCCCCAGCCGCAGCCGCAGCCGCAGCCGTAGGTGACAGCGCCATCGATTTGTCGTCCCGCGTGCCACCACGGACCCGGCCGGTAGCCGACCTGCCCTGCTTCTTTTCTCCCGAAGCCCAGTCTCAATGCACGTCCACTCAAAGTCATCATTTTGGGCCCAGACGTCGCCTCTGAACTAATGTGATTAGAGATCTTGAAAGTAGCCATCTCAATAACCAAATGTGATTCCAAAAGGAACCACTGTGCACAGCCACTGTATATTGTTGTTTATTATTCTTCCATACCAGATTTCAGTTACAAAAGGCGTCCTCGAGGAATTTGAGTGAATACCACCCAACCCAGTAAATGTTAAAATGTGTGTGAATTCCTAAGGGATCAAACTGCTGAGGTGATCGGACCGTAGACTTACACACTACTTGAAACTAAGTTATGCTAAGAACAACACACACACACACACGGTCGAGGGAGTACTCGACCCTCCAACGGGAGGGGCAGCGCAATCCGTGACGGGGCGCCTCAAACCGCGCAGCCATTTCGCGTGTCTTTCTACCAACTGCAACAGTAAATGTCATCATATGACTTTACTAGTGAACAGACAGATGGAAGGAATAAAGAAACTTCTCCTTGACTTCTAGGGCAGAAGAGTCTTTCTCATTTCAACAGGATTGGGTAATTAGGAATAATCGGGCATTGAAGAACGTGACTCAGTATGGCTCCTACATGTGGTGTCGTCCGATGATGGCAGAAGCGTCTTTCTCATTTCAACAGGATTGGGTAATTAGGAATAATCGGGCATTGAAGAACGTGACGAAGTATGGCTCCTACATGTGGTGTCGTCCGATGATGGCTTCACACGACGGAATTACAAGTAAGGCCAATCGCTGCCAGACGCAGCGACGAATGAGAGACGCAGAGTAAACATGCCGTCAGAAGTATCCATACTCCGCCGCTGTCGAAGACCTCCTGCATCACAGCAGAGGGCCGCTCAACCCACTCTGCAGTCACCGCCAAAGACGACAGTATCCTCCCACTACAGAGCCAGGAGCGCAAGAACTATGTTAAACATAAATGTGTAACAATTTTTTTGAGACCGAGAAACTTGTATCCACTCATCGACACCGTGTCAGATAGCACCGCCCGTGGGAAACTCAGCTTGCCCTTTTCTCACGTGATATACTAAGAACTGCGGATGAAGATCAAGAGGTAGCTTCCATATTTCTATATTTCTGGAAAGCATTTGCCACTTTGCACCACTGCAGACTGTTAACGATGGTACTAGGATACAGAACAGGCTGGAAGACTTCGTATGTAATAGACTCCAATATGTTGTCCTCTACAGCGAGTTTTCATCAGAGACAAGGTATAGGCAGGAGCGCCCAACGGAAATGTGAGAGGACCACTATTATTTTGGGGGCACATAGATAATATGGCGGACAGGGTGGGCAGTGTCTGCGGTCATTTGCCTATTATGCTGTGGTGTATGGAAAGGCGTCGTCGTTGAGTGACTATAGGAGTATACAAGAAGACTTAGACGAACTTTCTATTTGATGTAATGCGTGGCACTTAGCTATAAATGTGGAAAAATATTAGGTAATGTGGATGAGTGAGAAAAACAAACACATAATGTTCGGATGTAGCATTTGTAAGTCCTAATTGAGACAGTCAAGTATGCACTGCAAAGTGATATGAAATGCAACGAGCATATGAGGATTGTAGTAGGGAAGGTGAATAGTCGACTTCAGTTTATTGGGAAGAATTTTGGGAAAGTGTTCTTCATCTGTAAAGGAAACCGCACTTAGGACGCCAGTGCTTTCTGATCTTGAGTACTGCTCGAGTGTTTGAGATCCGTTCCAGGTCGGATTAAAGGATGACATCATTGAAGCAATTCAGAGGCAGTCTGCTGGATTTGTTACCGGTAGGTTCGAACAGCATGCAAGTGCTAGTGTAAATACTTCGGGAACGCAGATGAGAATCCCTGGAGGGAAGGCGACGTTCTCTTTTGGGAAACTATTGAGAAAATTTAGAGAACTGGCACTTGAAACTAACTGGAAAACGATTTTACTGCCGCCAACATACATTTAACATAAGAACCGTGAAGAGAAGATAACAGAAATCAGGGCTCACACATAGGCATGTAGACAATCGGTTTTCTCTAGCTCTATTTGCGACTGGAAGGGAAGGAAATGACTAGTAACGGTACATGGTGCACCCCGCCACCCATGGTACAGTTGCCTGCGGAGTGTGTGTGTGTGTGTGTGTGTGTGTGTGTGTGTGTGTGTGTGTGTGTGTGCAGGCATTATCTTGATGAAAAGTCAAACCAGGATGGCTTGTCATGACGAGCAACGAAAAGGGGTGTAGAATATCGTCAGCATACCGCTATGCCCTAACGAAGCCGAAGATGACAACCAAATTTATCCTGCTATTGAGTGAAATACCACACGAGATCATCACACCTGGTTGTCGGGCCTTATGGTGGGCGATAGTAAGGCTGGTATCCCGCTGCTGACTGGGGCGTCTCCAGAAGCATCTTCGCTAGCCGTCGGAGTTAAGTTCGCAGTGGCACTGATCTATAAGTACCATAGTACTCCAACCAATGAGGTTCCAAGCCTAAGAGGTGTCCGGAGATCACCAATGGTTGGATACCAACCTGACCGTTACCCGTTATACGACCGGACGACCAGGAGTGATGGTTTGGGGTGCCATTTCTTTTCACACCAGAAACCTTTTTGTTGGTATCCACAGTATACTGACATCACAGTCTTATGTCGACGACATTCTACGCCCCGTTTTGTTGAGATTCGTGACAAGCCATCCTAGGATTACATTTCAGCAACATAATGCCAGCCCACACACGGCAACATTTGGTACTGCTTATCTTCGGACTTGCCAAACCCTATCTTGGCCCACAAGGTCGCTATATCTCTGCCAAACTGAGACAGCACGGGATTTTGACTATCTAAAACGCCAATTGGACATAATTTTACATGATATCCATCAGGAGGACATTCAACAATACTGTCAATCAATGTAAAGCCGAATAACTGCTTTCATGAGGGCCTGATACGGAGCAAAGCATTATTTACTTGCTTGGACAATTTGTGAAGCTGTTTCTCTTGAATAAGCCACACAGTTTTTCTGAAATCTGTAGTCATTTGTATGTCGGTATTCGTACAAAGGAAGGATAACATTCTACGAGTCAGGGGGTGGAATTTCAGAAGCTCCAACGTGATAGAGAAACTATAAAATCTGAAAATTGAAATGCAAAGGCTCACTCTAGATATAGTGATGACGATGATTTGATCCCATACACTGAGGAGCGCAGGGGACGATGCGGGAGACCCGCACCGCCGACTAGGCAAGGTTCTAGCGGAGGTGGTTTGCTATTGACTTCCTCCTGCCGCAATGGAGATGAATGATGATTATGCAGACGACACAACAACACCCAGTCATCTCGAGGTAGGGAAAATCTCTAACAGGAGTCAATTTAGATGAGATGGGAGATCCTGTCCTAGAATTTAAAAGAGCTTTGGAGAAGATCAAATAAGACAGAAATTTGGAAATTTGTGTTAAGGACAATGGGACCAAACTGCTGAGATCATCGGTCTCTAGGCTTACGCTCTACTTAATCTATCTTAAACTAACTTACGCTAAGGAGGTAGGACTCGAACCTCAGCGTGGGTGGGGGGTGGGGGGTGGAACCACGCGAACTGTGACCGCGAACCTTGACCGCAAAAGTAAGGGAGAAAGGATAGATAACATTCCATCAGAATTTCTAAAATCATTGGTGGAAGTGGCATCAAAAAGACTGTTCATGTTGGTGTGTGAAATGTATGAGTTGGGTGACATACTATCTGACTTCCGCAAAAGCGTCAAGCACACAGTTCCGAAGAGCTAACAAGTGCGAGAATTGTCGCACAATCAGCTTGACAGCTAAGTCCCATAGACTTAGAACTACTTAAACCTAACTATCCTAAGGACATCACACACATCCATGCCCGAGGCAGGATTCGAACCAGCGACCGTAGCAGTCGCGCGGTTCCGGGCTGAAGCGCCTAGAACCACTCGGCCACAACGGTCGGCTGATAATAAGGGACTGGATGATAGGACACTTGTTAAGATATGATTGAATGACTTCCGTGGCACCAGAGGGAGCTGTAGAGGGCAGAAACTGTAGAGGAAGAAAGAGATTGGAAAACATTCAGCAGATAATTGAGGACGTAGGTTGCAAGTGCTTCTCTGAGATGAAGACGTTAGGACAGGAGAGTAAGACATCTACCGATTTCCGTCCAATTCGAATAGTTTCTTCTTGGTGTGTCATTTTTTTTTCTCTTCTTCGTGTCTTGTATCTTCAAACAGATTTACTGACTACTGTCTCTTGTTTCCTAACCCACCGACGTTATAGGTAGATTCATTCAGTGTACTGACGTCCATTTTAGGCTGTCTTTCGTCTCCCTTGTTTTGCGTTCTAGGGCGTCTTGTCACAGTTCGCGCTTCCTCCCCCCCCCTCCCCAACCTCCCCCCCCCCCCCACGCTATCTGAGGTTCGAGTCCTACCTCGTTAGCGTAAGCTAGTTTAAGATAGAATAAGTAGTGCGGAAGCCTAGGGATCGATGATCTCAGCAGTTTGGTCCCATTGTGCTTAACACAAATTTCCAAATTTATCTCTTATTTGATCTTAAGTCCCCCAAAGCTCTTTTAAATTCTAATACTGGATCTATAATTGTTCGGTTCAGGTACGAGGCCTGTCACGCGCGCTGTGTTACGCAAGTCTGATCGTGGGGCTGACACATCGTTGCCGGCCGCAGTGGCCGATCGGTAGGCCGGCACGGTAGTCCGCCCCCGGTAGCTGAGTGGTCAGCGCGACAGAATGTCAATCCTAAGGGCCCAGGTTCGATTCCCGGCTGGGACGGAGATTTTCTCCGCTCATGGATTGGGTGTTGTGTTGTCCTAATCATCGTCATTTCATCTCCATGGACGCGCAAGTGGCGTCAGATTGAAAGACTTGCACCCGGAAAACGGTCTACCCGACGGGAATCCCTAGTCGCACGACATTTGCATTTTAACTCAGCGTGTTCGGTCGCAGGGCTTTGCTACCCCCCGTAATAAAAAGCTGAGTGAATGGATCAATGAACAACCTGAACGAGTGTCATCGGACGTCCGCCACGAACAAATTCAACGAGCAATATAGAACCAAAAGAAAAAGTAATTAAAAAAAGCGATTCTAGGCACTTCAGTTCGGAAGCGCGCGACTGCTACGATCGCAGGTTCTAATCCTGCCTCGGATATGGATGTGTGTGATGTCCTTAGATTAGTTAGCTTTAAGTAGTTCTAAGTTATAGGGGACTGATGACCTCAGACGTTAAGTCACATAGTGTTCAGAGCCATTTTTTGTCACATCGTGGCCTCCAGATCTGCCTAACTGGACTTCCTCAGTTTTTAAGGTACCATGGAATTGCCTTTCATCCTCCAGGGTATCTGCACCTCGTTTGCAGTATATCTTAAAATTCCCATATACTAAATGTTTTCTTAAATTTTACAAGGATTTAGAAAGAGGACCCGTAATGGGGCGAACAAAAATAATTCACGACCTTATGCAAACCTTTTGCTTACTGACGCTTTTGGGCTGTTTGCTTGTCAGTGTCGCAATTGTTATTGATTTCAACTGTTTTCCGTAAATGCTCAATACATGAGAACGTGGAAAGAACACTAGTCTCGGTGTCTGTGAAATGCTCGTTAACAGGCACAGGGCACTTTGTCAATGTCGCTTATGTAAGTGGATTTTCCCATTTGCGGCCCCTTTCTTCACTACAAAGATTCGCTATTCGTCTTTGCTCAGCTTATGCAGGGTATAACAAAAAGGTATGGCCAAACACGCAGGAAACATTTCTCACACACAGAGGAATAAAATATATGAATACGACACCGAAAATGTTTTATTTCCATTTTCAGTACATTACTCATCTAAAAAAACACAACAAAGAGCTTATCGGTAAAGTACGAAACACTTTCCTAATGAAATGTTCAAAACGGCCTCGTCAGCAGGGATCATGCATCATCCCGCCATGGCATTGAATCTCTGATACCCTGATGTGTCCCTGGGAAACTGCGTAATATTTGAAAGCATTCCACAATATCACAATATAGGCACGTAGTAGTTGGGTTGAATCCGGAGAGCGTGGAGGCCAAGGAAGTGGTTCATCTCTACCTGAGCAACTGTCTCGGAACCTGTTATTTAGAAGCCTGCGGGCACTGACACCACAAATTTTAGCGCACTTGTAAGGCACGGGAACATGTTCTAGCAGAATAGCTGAAGTATTCTTTCAGAATGAATGGTAGGTTTCTCCGTTGAGCCTGGCAGGAAGAACATGAGGCCTCAGCGAACACTCGCTGACCCAAAGTTTCACAGAACATTTTTCTTGATGACGTGATTGCACAATTTTGTGAAGGCACTCGGCCTTCCATACGTGCTGACTGTCAAACTTCACGCTTCGATCATGATTAAACGCAATCTCATCCGTGAACAACAGATTTGCATTAAAGTGAGAGCTGACTCATTGTTGAACGAACCATTCGTAGATAAATACCCGTGCAGGAAAGTCAGCTACTGACAGTGTCTGCACACCATGTACAAGGTGCGTGCTCACTTTCTCATGTAGCACTCTCCTGTCAGTCTTGTGGTTAACATTACCCATCGCAGCTGATTGTTTTCCTCTGACACTAGGACTGTCATCAACTGCACGAAGTTCCTCTTCCAGTCGATAATCCCCCGCCATTTCTACGCACCTCCAAGTTCCGAGTAGTAGGCCTAAACGCCCAATGCTCTCTGCGACGGTCAGTCACTTCAAACTTCCCCTTGTCGGGGCACCATCGTTGTGGATATCTCTCCCGATATAAACGTTGAGCGCCATGGGCATTACTAGCTACTGATGACAACTCCACTGGGGTACATATCCACTGCACTGTACCGGAAATCAAGGCCGTTGTTAAACAACTGATGCTACGTGCTTGGGCCTGTAGAGCAGTGAAGTTAATGATATTTCAACACAAGGAAGAAAGTGAACCACACCTCAGCAGTAACTTCATTCATTGGAACAACAAACACGGGCGGAGAACTTACTGCACGCTCTAACCAATGGCAACCAAGAGGGCATTTTAAATACTTTATGTATGAAAATGTCTCATGTAGTGCAGGAATCTTCTGTTTCCTTATGTTTTCTATAATTAATGTGGTTATGAAGAGAAGTGGAAAATGCGCTCTGTCACGGAAAGTAAGGGTCTCAGGATTCAGGACCAAGAGTTTAGTCCTCTGTGGGTGAGGAGGAAAGTTTCTAAAATTTTGGGCTATGCCATTTTGTCACATCCTACATATAAGGTGAACTAAAAGTACGATAACTTTTGAAAATGGCCTGATTAATAGAGTAATGTAGAAGAGAGGTAAAAACAGGCACTAATGCCTGAAATGGCAAAAGAGTGCAAAAACTGTCGGAGAGATGGCGCTGGACAGCAAACGTCAGTGACACTACATGATAATCGTGTATAAAATGAGGTCTGGTGAGAGATGGCTCAGATGCACCAGCAAACGCAGCATTTTGACTTACCAGAGACAGCACTGTTAGTGAAGCGTTACTATCAACGGAGAATCGGCTACTGCAGCTTTACGATCCTATGATCGTAAGAAAGTGATGCGAATGTGTAAAAGTCCTCTATGAGGAAAATGTTCACGAGGTTCGTAGCTAGGAGTTGTTTAGGCGATCGGTCCTATACTGGGCAGCTGCTACTGCTCTGACCGTTGAGGAAGAAACGGAGGCTTCAGCGGGTTCATCTTCGCATTTTAAGGTCAGCGTTCGTGAGGTTTCACGTCGCACCAGCATTTCACTCTCTACTGTTTGGTGAACCCTAAGGTACACCCTGCCTCATTCCTTCCCCTCCCCCCTATGCTATCAGTAGAAAATCTAGGGTCCTCATGAAAAGGGAGAGATCAATTCTGGGGCGCGAAGAACATTTGCGATGTGGGAACTTCAAAATGTAGGGGAAGATGACTATTGGTTGTCCAACGTGTTATGGACCGACGAAGCCCATTTCACATTCCAACAGCTGCAGAATTTTGGCAACCGAAAATCCTAGACCTGTCGTAGAAACCCCATTCTATCGTGATAAAGTCACGCTGTGGTGTGGATTTACAGCATCTTTATGAACGGACCCTTTTTCTTCGCGAAAATATTGGGTCTGCTTTTCAAAGCTTCAGTGTCACGGGTGCGAGGTACACCGATATGTTACAGAATAGCACCATTCTTAGCCTGGATGATAGACGCCAGCTGGTAGAAAGGACTATAGTGTACGACGGCGCCCCGCACCATATTGCTACACGTGTGTAACATCTCTCGCCACTTCATTTGGTGAGGATCGCATGCTGAGAAGCTGCTTCCGTCATGCTTGAATCTCAGGTCCCCAGACCTCAATCCGCATGATTACTGGTTGTTTGGTAAACTGAAATCGCAAGTCTACCACGATCATCTGGGCTAGGGATGCTAAAAGACAACACGTGACAGAAATTTCTCACCATGCCTACTGCCACGCTGTACCGTGGCGTTCACGACATTCTTCCTCGACTGCAGGGTTTGTTGATGAAAGACGGCCGACATGTTCAGCAATTTTTATAAAGATAGTTATTTTTGCTGAAAATCAATTAATATGCTAATTATTGATTTTGAATCATATAAATCGCCACCTATTGGTCATTTTGTTAATTTTATGTTTCATTAAAACCGCTTGTCTTTTCTGTGTGTCAGTTCTTACTGTTCTACCTACAATATTCCGGGAAGTATGAAGTATTCAAATGTTAACGGGGTTTTGTGTCACCTTGTGCTTTCCTTTTTGCGTCACAGCATCCAACAGGCACGATCCAAAGTCGCGGTGGGAGGTGGTCAAAACGTTTGGCCTCCTCGAAAGACAATTAGCGCATAGGCAACACAATAAGGATTGAATGATTGGCTTCAGAATCCTTTTGTTGAAAAACTCAGTAACAAAGGGGCACAAAGAAGAGAAAGGAAATCGGATGTGGTCTTTCACATTCGTCACAACTGATTTCCGAGAATGGGGAACTGAAGCACCGTCGTTCCGAACACGATTCCAGAGCCTCAGCATTGCGCTCCCTCGGCCAATTAGAGCAAACATCTCAGGCAGCACCGAGCAGAGCGGCCCACGGGTCGGTCTCCTTGCGCCTGGCGGCGCGCAGCACGCAGATAGGACGTCATAACGCACGGCCGTGCGGGGCGCCGCAGGAGGCGCGCGTGATTTGCATGCAAATAGAGTGGGTCCGGCGGCGCTATTGTTATCGCCGACAGGTAGGCGGCCATTGTCGCGCGCCGCTGACCGGCAACGACTGCGGCCGTCTGCGCCGCCGCCACTGCGCGCCTGCCCGCGCCAGATTACGGCCGTCACTGAGGCAGCAGCAGACCCGCAGCTTCCTGGGTCCACAGCGAGGCGTCGGTGAAAGGCTATCCCCAACCTGCTGACGCAGCTGTCCGTAGGAATGGATCTTGCAGGCAAAACTATTCACTCCATAGTCGGACGCTGCTCTCATAGGCGTTCCGAGCCCTAAACCTGTGTATACAAATTATCGAGACGTGTCTCTTAATTTGTTTCGTGTGTATAAATAATACAAGATAAAATTTAATTCAGAATGTATACGCTAGAACCAGAATGTAACCCTCATTCCTTAAATCTTTCGTCGTTAAAGCGACACTTAAGGCCCACTAAATAAATACGTATCCCTGAACAAAGGGAAGTCTATATCACGTATCTGTCAGCCTTTGCCGTCTAGCGAGAAGCTTTCGGAACTTTGAGAGAAATATACAGAAGGCTGTGAGCGATCAATTGTGGCTGGATGTTTACATGGCTGGAATGGTGCGCCTGTTTTGCGAAAATCAAATCAAATAACCATCTTCTCCGCGCCAAACATGTCTCATGAGAGTGATATACATCCTTATGCATTAGATATTATTTTGAAACATGACTTCCACCCTCAGTAAACCTGCTGGTTTCTATGTCTTTAGTCATTATTGAGATGTGATACGTCCCAGTAAACTTCAGAAAATGCAAAACAAAAAAACAAATAAAACAAAAACATATTATGTGGCAAAGGCATCTCAAAGTTGTATATTGAAAATTTCTAAGTAATGTTTCATATTTTTTCGTTTTCATGGGAATAAATACGTTTTGGTACTGATTTGTTATATTTCTCCATAATTACCACCCCTATACTCTCCCTACAATCAAAATTTTTCCTTTGAAAGTCGTAGGTCCCAATGAAAATATGAATCTAAGTAGGTTCACGGGACACCTTAAACAATTTTTTCCTGTCGAAAGTACAGCAATCATGAAGGAAGATACTTCCCGATGTTTTATTTTACAAATGTGGATAAAATAAGTTTTAACCACGAAGAGGTTAAAAGGGGTAAAATGAGTTTTAACCACAAAAAAGGTAAGCAATAGTCCTTCCCGTCGTACTCTTCTTATTTTTTTTCAAGTTTCTTTTTTATTTATTTTTTTATTTTTTTGACCTCTCCTCTTTCTTCTTACCTTCTCCTCGACCGCCCAGCTCTAAATCTTCTTCTACCACTTCTTCCCTTCACATTTTTTTCACTGTCTTCAAAACACTCTTTTTCTCACTTTTTTTTTTTCCTGAGAGCCACGGTCCACGCGGCTGCTCCCCCACCCTCGGGTCGGAGGTTCGAGTCCTCCCTCAGGCACGTGTGTGTGTGTTGTCCTTAGCGTAAGTTAGTTTAATTTACATTAAGTAGTGTGTAAGCTTAGGGACCGATGACCTCAGCTGTTTGGTCCCATAAGACCCTGCCACAAATTTTCCCACAGCTCTATATATATGTACATCTAAGATCAACACCGTGCATAGAATAAGAAATTTTCAATATTTTCTGTTCTCGTAATTTATACCTTCCATGAGAGACTCTTAAAAAAAAGTTCTCAGGTCTAACAAAGAACCGAAGACCATACTTTATTCTTTCCAGTATAATCAACATGTACAGCAATACATTCCAGTACCTTTAATACCCTCAGTGAGGTAAGATTTGGTACTAATACGAGGGGTTCAATGAGTTATACAATACATTTTTTCTCTGAAAGCAGGTTGGTTTTATTCTCTATACCAATATACTACATTATTCTCCACATTTTATCAACAGAATCCTATTTTTAACATAATCTCCGTTCAATACGATGGCCTTATTCCACCTTACGGGGAAGACCTGTATGCCATCATAGTATCACATTATCCGTCGACGACGGAGCCAACGTGTCTTGCAGCGTCAGTAATCTCCAAATCATCGACTTACTGCGTTTCGCTGAAGGTTTCCTTCGTTGGGCGAAACAGATGGAAGTTCAACGACGAGAAACCGAATGGGCACCCACACCTTTGACTGCTCCATATGGTTGTGTTAGCACTACCAACAGAGACGTTCAGTTGAGCAGCGATGTGTTAGACTGTGATCAGTCGATCCCTTCGAATGAGAATGTCCGCACGTTCCAACATTGCAAGAGTCAGAGCCCCGATAACTTTGCGCGACCTTTTTGCGATAATGGCAGACGCGTCGCCCAACGACTCATCTTGCTTTTGATTATTGCCAGGTCTCAGCAGACACTGCTCAAGCCACTATGAATATCTACGATTCTGTGTTTTTCCGCCAAAAGAGACTATGATTGGAACGCACCTCCTTTCCAGACACCTTTTTAAAGGCTACGTAGCGCTGTCACCTATCGGAACTTCATGAAACTATAGAGGCTGAAGACGAAATATACCACGATTTTCCATAGCAAATTCCGCATTTCTGTAACCGAAATTTCCCAGGAAAGAAATGTGTTACATTATCCCCTTCCATCTGTAGGTGATTCTTACAAGGGTACCAGATACTTCATGGTGTTACAGTTTAACGAATAAAAGCAAAAGTCTGGACTAAGAAGACTGAGCGAAGTAATCGGCGTCGGCATTTTCCTAAAGTGCTTTTGGAAAACCGCGGAATAGTGCAGGAGCAAGCAATGTGAGGGTAAACATCTCATCAGGCAAAAAAGATTTTAAACATGGAGCACAGGCTCGGAATGTGGATTATTTGGGAAGGAAATTGGCCACGTTATTCAGTCTTCGTAGGAACCGTCCGCCATTTACTTTAAATGATCCACGGCAGCAATGAAAATCCTAAATTTGGAGGGCCGGTCGGGGAGAGTACATAAAGACTTTCATAGATAAAACAGATTTCTGGAGAAGTTCAGAGTAATAGATTTGAGGGCATGAAACGGTTAAACCAAAGCAGGGAGACGGAGATCATACTACCAGTGGAAGGAATAATGGTATGGAAGTGCTTACGACAAGCGTACACTGAAGTGCAGTAACTGTTTTAAACTGACTATTGTTTCATTTAATTCTGACTTTTGTTCACTCACCAGTCACTATAATTTGCTCCACGCAGACGGAGCATCCTTAGAGGAAATATTTGAAATGGAACGCTTTAAATTCACGCCGAATATTTCTAACCAATATGCGCTTGAGGCTGCGTGATTGTATGAATAAGCTTTCTCTTTCCGTAGGCAGTCCGACAGGCGCACTTTCAGCCGGTTAAACCAGAGCGTCTGAGATACCGGGAGTTTCGCACGTCATGTACAAGAAGGTCGACCTGGATTCATAACATCCGATGTTGGGGACAGGGTGTTACGCATTCTACACGAACGTCCGAGTACTTCAACAAGGACGATTGCTACCCAAGAGCGTGTCCTGTGTCATAGCAGTATGTACGACTTTTACATCGGCAAGTACTCCAACCACATCGTCTCCAGCGAGTGAAATCCCTCAACAATGTAGACTTCCCTCCTACAGAGAATTTCTGCGAATGGGTGCATCAACAGTATCCCGTGAATCCAATGTTTTTAAGCAGTATTCTGTTCACGGATGAGGCTGGATTTACCCGCGATGGTATTTTTAAGTACCATAAATGTCACATTTGAGCCGATGTCAATCCTAATGCAACACACGTATCGCGCCATGAGCATCGTTATGCCTTGAACCTCTGAGCAGGACTGCTCGGAGACCGCATAATTGGACCACACTTCCAACCACAGAGACTAACCGGGCAACAGTACGTGCGGTTTCTGCAGCCTGTAATTCCAAATGTACATGATGATGTCCCACTGAATATGTGGTTCATGCATGACGGTGCTCCATCAAATTTTTATCTAAGAGTGCGCCGGCTTCTAACTCAGCCTTTTGGATAGGTAGAGGAGGGTCTGTTGTTTGGCCTCCTAGGTCTTCGAATTCAAATACTATGGGTTTCTGTGTGTGGGGTCATGTCAAAAGCCTGGCCAACGCTACCATGGTCAACTGTCTTGCTGGTTGAAGTAACCGTCCAGCATTTACAGAATTCCCTATGACTGCCTGAGAGAATTCGCAACTCATTTCAGAGACGAGTTCAGTGTTGTATTCATACAAATGGACAACATATCGAACACCCACTTTAACTTTTAGAGATGCCATGTGTTCCTAGTCACTGATGAATCGCAACAGAAAATGTGTCGTATCTCGATAACGGGTGATTTGTAGATACGTGTATATTGGAGTTTTTTCACTACTTTTTGCGTCTACTTTCTATGTGTAAATTATTTACCATCCTCTGTAATACACTGTATAACACATGCGTGTATAGTATGTTGAGGTTTACAACGCCTTTAATTCTCATATTCTTGTATTCTTATGTCAATTATTCATCCGTTTATCCTTCAGAAAAATTTTGGTGCTTTACATTTGATGATACCGGTCGTAGAAACATTCAAAACACAGATGTTAGGAACTCCACGAGCATTTTACGAAGACATGGTTGTCAAAAATACGTTTCTTCGTATCAATCTCATCCATGAAAGAAACGTGACGATGATTTAGGCCTTGCCAATAATTATTGCGACAAACCTCGCATAACGGATCACTTTTGCGAAAGCTGGCGCTTTCAGCTCATTGTGAATGACACTATAGGAATGTCACTAAACAATTTAATTTTCTCATTCTGTTCTTTTCTTGAATCATTTGTCGGACGATTAAGGGCAACGTGCATATTAATATACGCTAGCTGGAAAACAACTGTGTAGTAATGTTCTACAAACATAAATGAAGAACACAAATCGAAGTAGCAATCGGGTTTCGAACAATGGCCGCGAAACTGAATATGCAACGCTAACCAGTGTGCCACCACTTCATCGCGCGGTAAAAGGCACGTTAAGTACAGCACCTCAAAAACACCTCGAAAACTTAGACCTTCGGTTTTTCAGAAACGGTCGAGTACCGATGGATAAGTTGAGTCAGGTGATCACTTATTTTGACCCCTTTTCCAATGAGCAAAGATTCTGGGAAATCGAGGTATGAAACTTGTAGTGTTCTCCTCGTAAGTAGGCTTTCACGAGGTAAGTTGCGACATCTTCAGCGTTGCCAACTTCATTTCTTTCAGCAACTCCGTGACAATCTCCTGTAAGTCAAATAATCCTGTGACTAATCGTTCTGCCTTTCCCTGAATAGATTCGATATCCCCTGTTACTTCCATTTGCTATGGGTCCTGTACATTTTAGCAATATTCCAGGATGTCTCGCACGAGTGTTTAGTAGGGAATTTCTTTTGCAGATTACTTGTATTTCTTGTATCAATGAATCACATATTTCCACTTAGTTTATCTACAATAGAGCCTCTGTGATCATTCAATTTCATATATCTCACAAATTGTTACACCCAGATATTTGGATGACGACGATTCAAATTGCGGGTCAGCGATATTATGATGTACTGTTTGCTTTTCGTTAAGTGAGATGTAAAATTTTACGTTCCTGATTTAAGTGTAGCTAGAACGGAAATAACAGTTTTCACATTTCCGGATTTTTATCTCATTATAAAATTTGGAATTATATATAATTCATAAAGTCACATGGGAAGTATTTGATTTATTTTTTTAAATATAATCTACACCAGTTGAAAAATGTTAAAAATTTTACATATATTACTGCAAGATCTAATAAAATGGGTATTTTTTTTGTATAGAGAGCTGTGGATTGCTGTGTAATAAAGGTTGTCAGTGTAGGTCGTGTCCAGAAGAGGATGGGCTCCTGAATTACTGAAGAATGCATGGTCAGACTCAAAATCGCAATGAGTCGTTCAATAATCTTACATGGACTTGCTTACCAAAGAATGTTTTTTGTTGGAATGAAGACACTAAATTCGGGGGTCAGCGATGCTGTTATTGCTTCTAATGGTGGCAACATTGGTAAGGTGATAGTGCTGCAGCATACAGGAATTCATCCTGGAGCAAATTGCATTAGAGAACTTTAACGGATGGCATTGAGGCTGTTTGTAGGCTTCCGCCCTCTATTGGAGGCCAGACGATATAGTTTAGTTGGCATGGTTGGGGTTGTTTGTTTTCATCTCGTGTTGACTGGCGTCACTCGGTTTCGTAGAGCGTTGCTTTTCCGCTAGTGGCAGCAACGGCGGTTTATCGATATGTAGTAAGAATTGCCCTATCTTTGGGTCGTGTGAGTGGGCGAGTGCTGTTGGGGACTCAGGAGGAGCCAGGTCCGTGCAGTGCCAGAACACGCCGGGACCGCTGGCGCCATGCATGGACCGCCGGATGGAAGGGCTCTGGTCACGAGGGTGCACGACCTCGTCGTAAGCCGGATCCAGCAAGCTTTAAGATGAGTGCATTTCAATACAAGTAGAGAAACCTCCACCATTGTGATACCTCGCGATTCTCCAGTGACTTGGGTTCGTGTTGCTGCTCTTAGTGTCGCTGAGGCGAAGAGCAGCGAGTGGAGTGCTTGGGGAAGGCGGATTTGATTAGCTTTCCTCGATTTCTTATTACTATCTACTACGTTCAACTTGTTACAATTTGTTAAGTTGGACCAGCGGTAATTTTTCTTTCCTGGTGGCCGCTAAAGCCCAGTTTACATGCCGTGGGGGTTAGTGTACGTAACGGCAGTGTACGTTTCCTCGTCTTGACGCTGCTGTCCGGTAAGGCGTGTAGTTTTGACAGCTTTCTTGTTTCTTGACTGTAGGCCGGTTGGTGACCCTTCTATTCTGGTTGTAGTGGTTTCTTTCTCGTTCCGGGCGCTCTAAACACTGTATTCTGGCGACGTAGTGCAGAGCGCCGGTTCCGGCTTTGGCGTATTGTTCCATCGTTGCATTTGGTTTATCAGACGTCAGGTAGCTTCAGCAAGATTATCATTAGTCGTTCGTTATACTGTTACTAGTAAGAGTTATTATCTTGTGAAGTGAATGCAACTCTTGGCTGCGTATCTCATCGCTCGCGGAAGTGGATTGTTGCTGGACCTTCTCAGAGAACTCCTGGAGCGCCGTCTGTGGCCCCTTGCTTCTTGTAAGACATGTGTGTTTTAAAATTTAATGGTGAATTGCTAAGTTGTAACTCACTGAAAACACTATTATTTACACAGTTGTTTATTTCTTCATAAATAACGTGTGGTATATTTATTTATTGTTGAATTTGGAATTACTTGTTTAAAATAAATTGTGTGTAAAAGACAAACAATAGTAACTGATCACGGCCCGTCCACAATCGTAACCGAATGCTGCCTTCCCTTGACTACCAGTTTTCAAGAATGATATACAGTATGGCGCAGTGTGCTTCTGACTGACTAAAAGTAAATATATATATATATATATATATATATATATATATATATATATATATATATATATTAAGTGACTACAGGCTATTGAAACTTTGGAAGACATTCCTGAAAATTTACATTTTCTGTTGAATTTTTTACTAAGTCGAAGAAACCACTTCGAGTACGGTGTTCAAACATTCAGGGAGTAATAACATACATATCCTTAGTCTACTGAACTAAAATAAGAACATCTAAATTATTTATGATAATTTACAAAAAAGTACAGAAAATTTTAACTGTGTAATTAAATATCGTATTTCCGAAAGCAGAGAAAGAAATACAATTATTGTAGTTCAGTAGACTCAGAACATACAGTTTAATCACCTGTAAAAGTTTCATGTCGATGGCTACAGTCGTTCCTTAAATACAGGAAAGCCATTTCACTAAATTTAACGTTGTCGGAATAGGGTGTTCCAACTCCCCTTAAGCGACGTAGCCAATCCTTATATCACATTGAAATCTAATCAGGATCTGACTGAATTTTATGCAGCTTTAGATAAGACATCGTCTAAAATTTATGAGCTTACTATCAGTTTTTTCTGCAAGTTCATTACTATACAACATGAACAACAAGGGCCCCAACACATATGACTGTATACTAAATAATACATCACACCTTCCCTACCAAGAAAAACTGAATCCAGTCGCAAATATGGCTTGATATTCCTTATCATCGTTCTTTCTTGTGAAATGACAAGATGGTTCATATCACAGTTATCTTTATACCATTGAAGTACTATATAAAATATCCACATGGCGACTAACTCGTCACTTGTATTTGCACTACATTTCACTGTAACAGTATTTTAATGCTCTTACTATGATAGCTGATGAGTTTTACAAATCCACTGTGAACAGATGTTATTGATCTGACGGTAAGTGATTCAGCGAACGATGAAGCCAATCAAGTCATTTTGCAAACGTGCCATCAAGATAAACAAATTATTGAAAATTAAGCTCGCGTCCTCCACATAGTTGATCATCTCAAGTCCTACAAATACTACTTGGTTGCCATGATTCATAGCTTTCAGAGACACTTGTGAGAACGTATACGTCAATTTCGATGTTCCCGTTAGCGTCTCGTGCGAAGCGTTCATTAACCTCTACGTCGACGGCGCCGCGAAGAAATGCAAAATGTAGTTGTTTTGCACGGCAGGTGTGCCGGAAACCTATATTTGCGTTGGTGGTTGACACTTTGTCGCGATGCGCTGTTACAATGGCATGCGCCAGCGGCGGCGGCGCTGGCGCCATTCACAGGCGGGTGAGCAGCGGACGTGCGGCGCGGCACGTGACTGGCGCGCCAGCGGCGTGGACGCGCGAGACAATGGCGGGCGCAGTGGCGCGTGTGGCCGGAAGCCGGCCGGCCTTCCGAGGGCCGGCGGCCGCTCCCACGCCGCTGCTGGCGGCTGGCGGCTGGCGACAGCCGGTGTCGCGTTGCTGCCGCGCCAGCGGATGCGGGGCGCTCGCCACTTGCAGCGTGACATCAGGACCGGCGCCGCCGGTGTCGGTTTTCACCCGCTCGCGAAGCGACCTCCTGTTTGTAGACTGGCGGTGCGTGCAAGCGTAGAGCTAAATGATGGAGTCTCTGTTCGCAGGGTAAACCATCTCTGTATCTGAAACCGCATACTCTAACTTGCACGCCACGAGTAGTAAATGGAAACGTTACGTCTGTGAGCGTTTCGTGACATTAACTGAGTCTAGTGCATCGACTTTTTCTTTACTACCATAGGGTGTGCGGCGCAGGGTACTTTTTGCAACAGTATAACTTTGTCCTTTTCTTTTCGCTCAAAGAACGATTGCTGGTACGCCTGCGTGTGGGCTCAGAACAAATTTTGTCTTCTTGCTATTTTCGCCAGATTTACGTAGGAGTAAGAAATCTCGTATACTGGCTGACTCTTATAGGAACTTTAAACAACTCCGGGATGCGAAACGGCTCCATTCACCGTTTGCCACTGAAACTGGCTGAGCATTTCCGCGACGCTTCCGGCTTACTAAATTAATCTGTAGCAAAACGTGCTGTTCTTCTTCGGACCTTCTTTAGTTCCTCTGTCAGTCTTATCTGTTGCGGATCTCAGATCTACGATCAATGTACAACTGTTGGTCTAACGAGTGTTGTGTAAGCTACTGAGTTTTTTTCCGCTCAGTTTGCCCTAACCGCTACTAATTTTGTGGAGTCGTGCCACCTCCAAATCGCTCGTAAGAATTCGACTAGATATTTTATGGAAGTAACTGCTTGCAGTAATTGTTCTGAAATAGTGCAATCATAAAATAAGGAGGCTTTCTGTCTTTGTATTCCCATACGTTTCACGTGTTTATGTTGAGGGTCTACTCCACTCCCTGCGCCACACGTGTGTCCGCTTCTACCCAATTAAGATACTGTTGTAGTCTTCCTGGATACTCAGAAGCGATCAGGCGAGTCCCTACTCTCGTCTACCTCGCAAAGTGCAACCACAGACTGATTACGAAGGTTATACGAGCCTTCCACAGGGTGCTTTTCTAACCTTTAAGTGACGCTGCTTTCTCCTGATTCACTGGTATGAATCATCCCTCTTACCGCATCGCAGACATAAAAATACATAATACAGTTGAGACGGTGTTCACATTCCTATTTTCGTAGAGTACATACAAACATATATTTCGGTGTTATACTAGAAAGAACCTTCCGTTGGTGTAGCGCACAAACAAGTCCTCGGAGAATTTTATTTTTAGTGAATGCGTTAATAGTATGCGGAATTCAGAGATTCCTAACTAATATAACTGAGGTAAAGAATTTAAAGTGATTCTCATTTATTGCTCAGTCTCAGCTGTACTTGTTTAATTAGATTATGAGTGTCAATCACAATGGATTTTCCTTAGCTCGAGTTGTGTCATAAACCTGTCACTTCTGTTCAGAGTACAGTGAGATACGCTCAGGTACGTAAACCATCGCACGGTGCCGTATTGTTCTAGGGGGGTCATCTTGTACGGCAGCTGTGTTGTTTGTCTGGTACTGGCCACTTCCCCAACCCTAGAGTTTTCGATCCTCAGTTTGGAATACGTTAGTTTGGACAAGGAGGAAAACCCTATCCCGAATACAAATTTTATTAGACTTGATCACAAGATACAATTCTAATGATCGATTTGGAATGCTAAACAGTCATATTTAGATCATTAAAACGCAGTTACGATACGTGACACGCAGAAGACTTAATTTAAATGCTCTCTCACTGGAAATGCTCTTGGAATAATACCAACTGCTGTGATATGGCACGCACATTAGCTTTTGAACTAAGTTTGTGTGATCTAAAAATGACTGTCTGGGAACCAAATCATCATCATAAATATCATCAGAATGGCGTCCTCCGGTCAAGAATAGTAACATTTAATCTGAACGTTAATATCTCGTGCGTAGGCCTACGTGTTTTTTCCACGTCACCTTGCCTCCTTATCTATCGCACATATCTCTTTAGGTGGTTGGAAGTAAGTGAAGGGATAGAATAATGGAGTTTTGATTACAATTGAATACTCACTGATATCGAATTTTTCCGCCGAATGATCTAAAGGCTTTATCAGCGCATTTGCTTTTTCTGCATTTATCTGGAGCTTGTATAGCGTTCTCATTTAGATATTTTTTACAAACAGGCGTCTTCAGTGTGTTCGTAGCCCTGAGACCACAAAAATCTGTCATGGTATCCGTAGCACAAAAAAGAGACATCCGCCGATATGATTTCATTATGGATTGATCTGTGGCGTGCACTGAAACCAATAGTTTATGGCAAATTCCAGATTTTTTTCCAGCTATCCCTGTCTTGATGTAAGAAAATTATGACGCCTTTGATTGTGTCAGTATCGGCTAAATTTAACACAGACACTACAGTCTGCACCCTGAAGTTCGCAGAGATACAAAAGTTGCGCAGTGTCACACTAAAGTTTGCCGTCCACATATTATTTGGAGCGTATACAGGGTGTTCTCGTAAGAGCGTGTAAAAATGTAAGGTGCATAGAGAATCTTCCACTGAAAAGTCTAAGGTAGGGAAACTGCGGTCGGAGAAGACAGCTTAAGAATATATGGAAGTAAACTTATCTACCGCTTTGTCCAGACGTACTGTTTTCCAGCTTATTTACAACTAACATGCGTGCAAGTTTACACGTACTGTGACGTTTATTCACATGTACATTCTTCATTTCCTACACGGAAAAAAGGAGGCCGAGCCTGATTGCTAGGAAGTCTTGATACATGTTTAGTGTACTTATCTTGTCCATAAGGTGGCTCTGTTGTATCGTATTTACATTGGACCATGACACAACGGGCTATGAATTAACGACATTCGTTATTCACTGCTATTCAGAGACGTACGGTAGAGTATGATTTAGCTGTACAGGTACAGTATTTCCTGTTCGCTGGATTTGAGGGGGAGTTTCTAATCCATGTGCTACGAGGTCACCTGACCTGAATCCCCTTGATTACTTCCTATGGGGATATCTAAAGTCATTTCTTTATGATAACCCAGTCGTTATGGAGATGGAATTAGTTGCCAGAATTGTAGCTGCCTTTGATGTGATTCGAAACACACCAGGGATATTTGTCAGGATGGCTATGAGCAGTATGGGACTTAACATTTGAGATCATCAGTCGCCTGGAACTTAGAACTGCTTAAACCTAACTAACCTAAGGACATCACATACAACCATGCCTGAGGCAGGATTCGAACCTGCGACCGTAGCAGCCACGCGGTTCCGGACTGTAGCGCCTAGAATCGCTCAGCCACCGCTGCCGGCTGTCAGGATGCGTCCGAATCTTGTTCGCCATTGTCACGCTGCCTGTAAAGTTGATGGCCGCCAGTTTCAGCACATACTTTAAGAAACAGTACAAATGGTTTCTTCATTATGTTAGTGATGATGTTTGTAGTTAACTGTAACTAACGTAAATAATAGTATACAGTAATGTGATTTTATACCTATTACGTCCTGAAATTGACTTCTGCGACCCCAGGTTCCCTAACTCAAATTGTCAAGTGAAGCAACCTCTATGTTCTGTTAAATATATTTTTCACGCTCTTACGGAAACACCCTGTATATTTAACCAATATCAAACTCCATAGGCAGAAAACCCTTCTTATAATAATAATTTTAACTTTTCTTCTTATTTGTTACATGACTGAAACATAGAGGAAATCTGCAGTGTGCTGACGGTGGCATGAGTTGGCCACGTCGGCTGATATAATCAGGCTGATATAATCAGGTTCATTTTATGGAAAGAGTGAAGACATTTCATTACGGGCTAAGTGCTGTATGTCAGTTGTGGAAATAATCCAAGTAGAAGTGAAAAGCACTTGTTTGCTTTTGTGCTACAGTATTACTTTCTTTGTGTTAACCGGTTTTCGGCTTACAAGGTTAGAAGGCGATCTTCAGACATTTACTGAGCATAGTCACGAAAGAAGTTATAATGTTTGTAAACAACAGTGGAAGAGAAGTTACACGTCTAGATTGAAGCAGAAATATGCAGTAAGTAACATGTTTGACGATGAGGTGGTAATGCAATGAAAAAGTAAAACAGTTGTACAGTAAGTAAATAACAATGGAGAAGACAGGAAAAAACTTTAACACAAAATTGGAACAGCATGCCTGCATGACAGTCAGTTTCTATTAACAAACAAAACTAATAAAATAAAATTAGTACTTGACGAGGCTACTTCAGGAGATATAAAACATGGAGAGTGATGCACAAACTAGTTAAAAGAACAAACAGTTATCAATGTATTTGCAGAATATATAAGGAACTTAAGCAATATCAGTAAGATAAACAGAAATGAACAACAGCAGGGAAATGGAGGAGTGTGAGGGAACATACAGTAATGCAATCTTTGAGAGTGTGGTGTTACTACATTTTCAAAAGGTAAAAAGGCTGAACAATACACAAGTACAAAAGAAGCAAACAGGAAAAACATTAAAATTATACTAAAAATTCTGATTTTTTAACAGTTTGCATTAAACAAATGAACCATGTAAATAAAAACAGTATTTTATGAGACAACTACAAGATGTATTAAACATGGGAAGTAATACAAGAACCAGTTAAAAGAAAGCTTTAATAAATGAAACGACAGTCTATATGGAATACATAGCCAACTTCAATAAAATAAAATAAAATAAAATGTATAGTGGAAAATGGGTATGTTTAGGAACATAGAGTGTGGGAAGTGAGGAAGAACAGAGATGATTATATGTTCAGGAGAGGGGAAGAGTTACGCTGTGCCTGGTCATTTAGATCTGGACTGCGCTAGATGTTTTTTAATTTTCAGAGCTTCCAGAAAGTTGAGTTTAAGGCCTTTATTTGCTACGTGAAGGACACGGGAGACTGTCTGGTAGTTGTGACCCTCACTCAGTAAATGCTCAGCAAATGCAGAGTCAGAATTCTGGAACATCCAAGTGCATTCCTGTTCAGCCAGCAAAGTTACTATGTATCTACCTGACTGACCAATGTAAAACTTGTCACAATAAGAAAAGGTAATCTTTTATACCCCACTGTTGGCTAATAACTGGATTTTATCTTTGCTATTAAAAATATACTGGGCTGTAGTGTTCTTAAAATTGAAGGAAAGGCTTTACTTGCAGCCTTTCAGTGCTCTGGCTGCAATCTGTGATACCTCTCCTAGGTATGGCAGTGTACACCAATTCTTACAGATAGCTGATGAGGAGGCAGATGGGGCAATGAAGAGGGGTATAATTTTCCGTTTTTTTCCCTTTGTAAGATGTGGTCTATAAGGACTGGAAGGTAGTCATTGACTGTGGCAATAAATTTTATTGTATCTAACTTTGCTTTGAAATCATCTCTGGTCATTAGCATAGATATGAGACGGTGTACCATTGAGTGCAAAGCTGCATGTTTGTGGGCTATGGGGTGTTGTGAGCAAGACGGTTTTACTGTATCTGTAGTTGTAGTTTTTCCGTAAGTTTTGGAATAATGTGTGTGTGTACTCATGTCAGCCGTGAGATCTAGGAATTTTATGGATTTGTTGCCGATCTCCATTGTCAAGTGAATATTTTTTATGTTGACCGTTTAGGTTTTTTAAAAGCCTGCTGAGTGGTCTTGTAGTACCAGTCCACATAAACAGGAGATAGTCCACATATCTAAACCTGTATTTGATATTTGCACTCAAAGGCTCTGTTTTCAGAAAGTTTGGTTCCTAATGGTCCGTAAAGATTTCAGCCAACAGTGGACTAAAAAGGCAACTCATAGCTAAGCCAACTAATTGTTTGTAAATGAGTCCCTTGGAACTGGAAATAGTTCTGTGCCAAGCTTGTCTGAGTTGTCAGTCTCAAGTCATTCAATTCCACAGGATTGACATTAGACTCGTGCATCAGCTCTGTCAGGATAGCAATGCATTCCACCAGTGGCATGCTGGAAAACAAACGGCAGATGTCAACGGATACTAATTTATCACTGTGTGAGACAGATATGTCTTTTATCTTATTTACTAGGTCTACAGAGTTTGAATTACCATGCTTTGGTTTGAATTTTGCCTTGCTCTTAATTAAGGCATCCAGTGTATAGCTATTCCTCCATCTTACCTCTAGTTAGTAAACTGGATGCCTTATCTAACATTCATTGAATGCTACCCACTACTTTGTCCGTCAAAGAAGAAACATATTTAGTTATGGCTATTGTGGTATTTTAATTGACTGGTCAGACACACATGAAGATGCTATTTAATTTTAAGACTGGCTAAAAGTCAGAGGTATGACTTTCCTTTTGCAATATTAAGGTGGTCCGTAAGTTTGTAGCGTTGTTTCACATTTTGGTATAGGTTTATTTATCGTTTGCCATTGTTAATCTGTATTTCACTGTTACTATTTTATTTTCCGTATTTGTATTTCGTCATTAGAAGAGAGTGAGAATAGCTGTTGACGCCAGAAAATGGAGTACCAAGTGAAATAATCGGAACATTTCCGACATATACTTCTGTTTGAGTTCATTAGACAGGTGGCAGTACGGGAGGCAAGCAGATACATGTGCGCCGTGTATAGGGATAATGTCACTGGACAGAGAGCGGAAAGAAAATGATGTTCATTGAGATGAGCATCGTTTCAACATTTGTGACTCCACGTTGAGGAAGACCTTCGGTGTTTGATGAAGATCGTTCAAACGGATTGACCCACAGCGATCCACATAAGTGTACTCGAGAACCGGCAGAGATGATGATTGTGGTCATTCCACAGTCATGAGGAATTTGCATGAAATGGAGAAGGTTCGGAATTCGGATGTATGACTACAGCATGCTCTAAGCCAAAATCTCCCAAATCTGCAGGTGGTCTTATATGCATCACTACTTGCTCGTCATCAATTGGTTTGTGAACAATAAG
Organism: Schistocerca gregaria; assembly: GCF_023897955.1. Lineage (NCBI taxonomy): Eukaryota > Metazoa > Arthropoda > Insecta > Orthoptera > Acrididae > Schistocerca > Schistocerca gregaria. The sequence goes on from NC_064920.1 coordinate 511,886,004, forward strand.
GACTATTTCCATCCTGTATCATTACTTTTGACGATATGCGTTGTCTTTCTACTAAAATAAGGAGACGAAAGCAATGGTTGATCCCAAACGAAGCAACAACTCCCTGTACAAAGACCAACGTGATTTCACAAACGATAATGTTATGCATATGAGGTAAAAGCGACTGTTAGGTGTAGTACGATGTATAACCGTCGCTTCCAGCGTTTATTACCAAAAAACTTAGATGTGTTGTAGACACAGTCCAAGAACAATGACCAGGATGAACGCGTGAAGAGACGCTAATCTAAGATAATGCCCGCCTGTATTCTGCTACACTGACAGAAAATGCTATACAGGAGTTGGTTGAGAAGTCATTCCGCACCCACCTTATTCATCTCATATTGCGCCCTCAGATTTTTCGCTATCGAACTATCTCCAACGAACTTCCTTTCCGGATGAAAATGCGCTCCGAACATGATGAGTTATTCACTTCAAAACCAGCTGATTTCAAGAGTCGTGCAATGGAGGAATTGTCAGCTTTGGCAGATTGATGTAGATAGTTAAGGAGAATACGTTACTGATGTCTAAAGTCTCTGTTATGTGTATCGGGATACGGGAAAACGCTGCAAACGTATGCACCAACCCAATACGTGTTGTTTAGAAGATTGGAAAGAGCTACAAACTGTGCATGCTGGTCACAAAGCCCCATTAGCCCTCTATAATAACCTACATATACCCCTAAGCATAAGTTTGTAACATGGACAACAGTTGATTAGAGGTGTCGCCTTGAGGCATGAACCATTTCCTGTGCAAAGTTTTGTCTGTGCACCGTCGTTCACAGGACAAAAGATAATACGTCACCAGGTTGTGTGTCCCCTTTGTCGGAGCATTGCTGTTGTAATTTGAATGAAAGCTTGTCGCAGAGCATCTTTCAGCTGGTCAGTGGTACCGTAGCGGTTTAGTGAACGATGTCAGTTGTAAAGTTCCATAAGAGGGGAATATTAGATGTGGTGAGGTCAGGGCTTGGTGGACAGATTCTTTGCATGAATCGTCCTCAGAGATCTGCTGGTGTCCCTGGATATTCAGCCATCCAGGTACAATGAGTGGAACCATCAACTACCCAACAGAGGGATTCAAACGTCGAGCTTTGAGAGAAGTACAAAGTAACCAGAGTCAGACAACCAAGAAAGCCTGCAGACATGTGAAAATAGTTTGGCTTTAAATAATTTTTCTGTGTTTTGATGGAGGGAGGTGGGGTAACCACTACTTCTTGGAGCCACCCCTGAGCATCTTAGCATACTCTGATGGGCAAAATTGCAAGGCCATGAAGGAATTGTGCGACACAAACGAATGTTGGTAGGCGAGTTTTCGCTCCAGTCCATTAAGAATGGTGCTAGTAGTGCCACTATGAGAACGCAGATCTTATTTGTTTTAAATACTCTCTATAACGGTCGTGGTTAGTTACCTTTAAGGTTGGACGTGATGATTTGATGATAGTCAAGAATGCCTCAATGGCGTAAAGGACGTAACTATCAATACCTCACGAGGCCGTGTGATAGTGTTAAGAGAAGCAGTAGCACTTGGCAGGAAAGTAGCCACTGTACACTGTTGTTGGTAGCAGTGGTCACCGGAATTTACGGTCGCAAGAAGACCGGGCGCCAGACAGACACGTAGCATACCGACAGAGAAGGACATTGTGTTCGGCATATGGCTCTGGTGCATCGTACTATACTACATCTACATCTACATCTACATGACTACTCTGCAATTCACATTTAAGTGCTTGGCAGAGGGTTCATCGAACCACAATCATACTATCTCTCTACTATTCCACTCCCGAACAGCGAGCGGGAAAAACGAACACCTAAACCTTTCTGTTCGAGCTCTGATTTCTCTTATTTTATTTTGATGATCATTCCTACCTATGTAGGTTGGGCTCAACAAAATATTTTCGCATTCGGAAGAGAAAGTTGGTGACTGAAATTTCGTAAAAAGGTCTCGCCGCGACGAAAAACGTCTATGCTGTAATGACTTCCATCCCAACTCGTGTATCATATCTGCCACACTCTCTCCCCTATAACGCGATAATACAAAACGAGCTGCCCTTCTTTGCACCCTCTCGATGTCCTCCGTCAATCCCACCTGGTAAGGATCCCACACCGCGCAGCAATATTCTAACAGAGGACGAACGAGTGTAGTGTAAGCTGTCTCTTTAGTGGACTTGTTGCATCTTCTAAGTGTCCTGCCAATGAAACGCAACCTTTGGCTCGCCTTCCCGACAATATTATCTATGTGGTCCTTCCAACTGAAGTTGTTTGTAATTTTAACACCCAGGTACTTAGTTGAATTGACAGCCTTGAGAATTGTACTATTTATCGAGTAATCGAATTCCAACGGATTTCTTTTGGAACTCATGTGGATCATCTCACACTTTTCGTTATTTAGCGTCAACTGCCACCTGACACACCATACAGCAATCTTTTCTAAATCGCTTTGCAGCTGATACTGGTCTTCGGATGACCTTACTACACGGTAAATTACAGCATCATCTGCGAACAACCTAAGAGAACTGCTCAGATTGTCACCCAGGTCATTTATATAGATCAGGAACAGTAGAGGTCCCAGGACGCTTCCCTGGGGAACACCTGATATCACTTCAGTTTTACTCGATGATTTGCCGTCTATTACTACGAACTGCGACCTTCCTGACAGGAAATCACGAATCCAGTCGCACAACTGAGACGATACCCCATAGCTCCGCAGCTTGATTAGAAGTCGCTTGTGAGGAACGGTGTCAAAAGCTTTCCGGAAATCTAGAAATACGGAATCAACTTGAGATCCCCTGTCGATAGCGGCCATTACTTCGTTCGAATAAAGAGCTAGCTGCGTTGCACAAGATCGATGTTTTCTGAAGCCATGCTGATTACGTGTCAATAGATCGTTCCCTTCGAGGTGATTCATAATGTTTGAATACAGTATATGCTCCAAAACCCTACTGCAAACCGACGTCAATGATATAGGTCTGTAGTTAAATGGATTACTCCTACTACCCTTCTTGAACACTGGTGCGACCTGCGCAATTTTCCAATCTGTAGGTACAGATCTATCGGTGAGCGAGCGGTTGTATATGAGTGCTAAGTAGGGAGCTATAGTATCAGCGTAATCTGAAAGGAACCTAATCGGTATACAATCTGGACCTGAAGACTTGCCCGTATCAAGCGATTTGAGTTGCTTCGCAACCCCTAAGGTATCTACTTCTAAGAAACTCATGCTAGCAGATGTTCGTGTTTCAAATTCTGGAATATTCCATTCGTCTTCCCTGGTGAAGGAATTTCGGAAAACTGCGTTCAATAACTCCGCTTTAGCGGCGCAGTCGTCGATAACAGTACCATCGGCACTGCGCAGCGAAGGTATTGACTGCGTCTTGCCGCTTGTGTACTTTACATACGACCAGAATTTCTTCGGATTTTCTACCAAATTTCGAGACAATGTTTCGTTGTGGAACCTATTAAAGGCATCTCGCATCGAAGTACGTGCCAAATTTCGCGCGTCTGTAAATTTTAGCCCATCTTCAGGATTTCGCGTTCTTCTGAACTTCGCATGCTTTTTCCGTTGCCTCTGCAACAGCGTTCGGACCTTTTTTGTGTACCACGGGGGATCCGTTCCATCTCTTACCAATTTATGAGGTATGAATATCTCAATTGCTGTTGCTACTATATCTTTGAATTTGAGCCACATCTCGTCTACATTCGCATAGTCAGTTCGGAAGGCCATTAAAATTGCTACACCAAGAGGAAATGCAGATGATAAACGGGTATTCATTGGGCAAATATATTATACTAGACCTGACATGTGATTACATTTTCAAGCAGTTTGGGTGCATAGATCCTGAAAAGTCAGTACCCAGAACAACCACCTGTGGCCTAGATACGCCAAGGCATTGAGTCAAACAGAGCTTCGATGGCGTGTTACAGGTAGAGCTGCCCATGCGGATTCAACACGATACAACAGTTCATCAAGAGTTACTCGGCCACCATTGACCAGACGTCTTCAATTGGTGAGAGATCTGGACAAAGTGCTGGACAGGGCAGCAGTCGAACATTTACTGTATCCAGCGGTCGTGCATTATTTTGCTGAAATGTAGGGTTTCACAGGGATCGAATGAAGGATAAAACCACGGGTCGTAACGTCCACTGTTCACAGTGCAGTCAATTCGAACAAGAGATGACAGATGTGTAACCAATGACATCCCATACCGTCAAGACCGGTGATACGCCAGTATGGTGATGACGAATACACGATTCCATTGTGCGTTCACCGCGATGTCGCCAAGCACGGAAGCGACGATCATGATGCTGCAAACAGAACCTGGATTAATGCGAAAAAATGTTTTGCCATTAGTGCACCCAGGTTCGTCGTTGAGTACACCATCTCTGTCGCTCCTGTCCGTGATGCAGCGTCAAGGGTAACCGCAGCCATGGTCTCCGAGCTGATAGTCCAAGCTCCTGGAAACGTTGTAGAACTGTTCATGCAGATGGTTGTTGTCTTGTAAACGTCTCCATCTGTAGACTCAGGAATAGAGACGTGGCTGCACGATCGTTTACAGCCATGCGGATAAGACGCCTGTCATCTCTACTGTTAGTGATACGAGGCCGTTGGGATCCAGCACGGCGCTCCGTATTACCCTCCTGAACCCACCGATTGCATATTCAGCTAACAGTCTTTGGATCTCGACCAACGTAAGCAGCAATGTCGCGATAGGATAAACCGTAATCGCGATAGGATACAATCTGATGTTTATCAAAGTCAGAAATGTGATGCTACGGATTTCTCCTCCTTACACGAGGCATCACAACAACGTTTCACCACGCAACGCCGGTCATCTGCTGTTCGTGTATGAGAAATCGGCTGGAAACTTTCCTCATGTCAGCAGGTTGTAGGTGTCGCCACCGGCGCCAACCCTGTGTAGTTGCCCTGAAAAGCGAATCAGTTGCATATCACAGCATCTTCTTCCTGTCGGTTAAATTTCGTGTCTGTAGCACGTCATCTTCATGGTGTAGCAATTTTAATGGCCAGTAGTGTTCTTTTCCATCATCGATTTGAGCAGCATTTATGATCACAATGACGGAACGAACTGTTACAAATCGGTTACCCCTAGGACAGTTCCGAGCCAGATTCCCTGTAGCAGGCATTCCACTGAAACTACACAACGTCCATTCGCGGCTTCAATGGTGTCAAGGGAGAGTTCATTAGAGGGTGGGCTGAATGTCTTTTGTTTTCTATGATTAAAGCCGTACTAAAAGTAGGCATGCTGAGCGCCTGCCTGCATGCCTGCGTGGCAGACACACTGGACCTATATCTGGAGTTATAGTCTAGGAAGCGATTTTGTATGACAGGAGGAGCACACTCGTTGTTATCCCACGCATCTGGACTTCAATTTTGTACTTCAGTCTAGTGATTCGAGCTATTGCTCAAATTTAATGATTATAAAAATTACGCCTCGATTGCAAATTGAAACCGGATGTTGACCTAGGTTTAGGCGCCTTTTTCGAAACACACTAAAACTACAAACTGCCTAAAGAGGCATGGTCCAACATTAATACAGAACGCCCGAAAGTTTATTCACGATTGCTGACGCACTGCAATGTTGTTGTTGTTGTTGTTGTTGTTGTTGTTGTTGTGGTCTTCAGTCCTGAGACTGGTTTGATGGAGCTCTCCATGCTACTCTGTCCTGTGCAAGCTTCTTCATCTCCCAGTACCTACTGCTGCCTACATCCTTCTGAAGCTGCTTAGTTTATTCATCTATTGGTCTCCCTCTACGATTTTTACCCTCCACGTTGCCCTCCAATGCTAAATTTGTGATCCCTTGATGTGTCAAAACATGTCCTACCAACCGGTCCCTTCTTCTCGTCAAGTTCTTCCACAAACTCCTCTTCTCCCCAATCCTATTCAATACCTCCTCATTAGTTACGTGATCTATCCACCTTATCTTCAGCATTCTTCTGTAGCACCACATTTCGAAAGCTTCTATTCTCTTCTTGCCCAAACTAGTTATCGTCCATGTTTCACTTCCAAACGTGGCTACACTCCATACAAATACTTTCAGAAACAACTTCCTGACACTTAATTCTATACTCAATGTTAACAAATTTCTCTTCTTCAGAAACGCTTTCCTTGCCATTGCCAGTCTATATTTTATATCCTCTCTACTTCGACCATCCCCAAATGGCAAAACTCCTTCACTACTTTAAGTGTCTCATTTCCTAATCTAATTCCCTCAGCATCACCCGACTTAATTCGACTACATTCCATTATCCTCGTTTTGCTTTTGTTGATGTTCATCTAATACTCTCCTTTCAAGACACTGTCCATTCCGTTCAACTGCTCTGCCAAGTCCTTTACTGCCTCTGACAGAATTACAATGTCATCGGCGAACCTCAAAGTTTTTATTTCTTCTCCATGGACTTTAATACCTAAGTTATCAAATTGTTCAAATGGTTCAAATGGCTCTGAGGACTGTGGGACTTAACATCAGAGATCATCAGTCCCCTAGAACCTAGAACTATTTGAACCTAACCAACCTAAGGACATCACACACATCTATGCCCTAGTCTTGATTCGAACCTTGGACGGTAGCGATCGCAAGGTTCCAGACGGAAGCGCCTATCACCGCTCGGCCACATCCGCCGGTTAACCAATTGTGCTGTCAGTACTCCCGAGGGTGTTTTCTAACAAGGTAACGCTTGCCCACATTCCGCATAACATACTCTACAGAATGTAGACGTCAGCCACAAACAGTATCAATCGTTCCAATAATGTGTGTCCAAGTGTAACAGGCTTCGAATTCCACCTCACAAACTAGCATCCGGCACATGTACATCAAAATGCATGCAGATTTGTGTACTTGCATTAAACCCGTTGCACGTGTTATTTTACACCTGTTATTAGTGTACCAATATTTAACATTTAAAAAAAGGATTGTATTGAGCTTACATTAACCTGTGCTCTTGCAATGTTAATCATTTAAATTTATTACCTAGGCAAATGTATTCCAGAAATTTCATTACTCTGCATCAATTACTTTTTGGTGCTGCGATATTTTCCCCGTTGGTGTAGTTGACTGGGATTTCCACACATTCGGGGTGTCAATTGTCACCTCCGCGCTCTAATTATCATCATTTCGTCGCTGCAGCCAGGGCCGGAACCCCTTCCTCCGTGTCGAGTGGAAACGTCAAGCAAAGGTTAATGAGGTATCTGCCGCTTCTACCGACGACTTCCTCGTCTCACCTGAGGAAATCCGTGTCGCGCCATTTGTTCCAGAGCCCCTCAGAGGGTCCAGCCCGCCGTGTCAAGCGGCGACAAGTGACACAGCGAGGCGAGGCGAAGCGTGGCGCGTCTGCTCAGCGGCCATCCATAATGCAGGACCGCAGGAAATTGCCACCTCAATGTTGCATGCGATCCGCGCGCGCGCCTGACTTATGGATCACTGGCAGCTGGGCTACAGGTGAGGCATAGAGGGCCGGGGCGGCCGACTCAGGCTGCGCAGCGACCAGCGGACGGACTCTGGAAACGCTGGCTGGCTCTCTACCTCCGAAAACCCGCTCTCTTCTCCACCCCATCGTCCACACCACATACACTGGCTGAGCCGAAACATCATGACCATCGCGAGACTGAGTGCCATCCGATGATGTTGTGGACGCAGCTTGCGCTAAGGAAGGTACGAGTGCATTTCGGAAAGTAAAGATACACCGTACGCCAGACGAACAGAAGAGTTTTGGCGAGCAAGTTGGCAACACTGGTGTTAACCTTGAACCGTTAGCTTTCTCCTCGCGGTCGTTCGGCAGTTGAATGTTAACTTCTGGTTCGAGTAGGTCGTGTTTAAAATGGCTACGCCGATTCAGAATCCTGCCAAATGCGAAGTGCGCTCCGTCATACGTTTTCTTCGTGCAAAAGGTCAGCGACCAGTGGATATTCACGAAGAAATTGTTTCTGTTATTGGGAACATTATGAATCGACAAAATGTAACTAAATAATGTCTTCATTTCTATGGAGGTAGGACCGATGTTCATGACGAACAAAGAACTGGTCGGTCATCTGTGATCTCTGATGCCCTTCTTCGGAGAATGGAGGAAGCAATTCGTGCGAATAGAGTCTCACATTGAAGAAAAAAAAAATGGTTCAAATGGCTCTGAGCACTATGGGACTTAACTTCTGAGGCCATCAGCCCCCTAGAACTTACAACTAATTAAACCTAACTAACCTAAGGACACCATATACATCTATGCCCGAGGCAGGATTCGAACCTGTGACCGTAGCGGTCACGCAGTTCCTGACTGTAGCGCCTAGAACCGCTCGGCCATTCTGGCCGGCTCACATTGAAAGAATTGCTTCAGATGATACCGGACGTGTCAATGACAACTCTTTATGACGTTGTGATTTGTCAACTTAGGCTACAGGAAATCGTGTGTGCTCTAGGTTCCAAAACTTTTAACGGAAGAACACAAAAAGTAAGGATGGGCTTTGCACTCGACTTCCTCACACGCTATGCTGAAGCAGGTGATGAGTTCCTTGATCACATTGTGTCAAGTGACGAGACGTAGGTTTATCACCATACATCTGACTCCAAGCAACAATAAATGCAATGGCGCCATTCGAATTCACCAAAAGCCAAGAAATGCAAAACGTTGATTTCAGAGAAGAAAATCATGGCTTCTGTTTTTTGGGAACGACAAGGCATTCTTCTGTTGGAATTTATGCCTCCTGGAAAGACAATTAATTTTGCTGCATGTTGCCAAACTTTGAAACATCTTAGAAGGGCAATTCAAAACAATCGCAGGGGAATGCTGACAAGTGGAGTCCCCTTGCTCCATGACAACGCTCGGCCTCACACAGCGCTCGTAAAAAGAGCACTAGTGAAACATTTCAAATGGGACGTATTGGACCATCCGCCATACAGCCCACACCTTGCGCCCACCGACTTCTATGTGTTCCGTTACCTGAAGTCATATCTTGGTGGAAAATCATTCCACGACGTTGAAGAGATCAAAGATGAAGTTGAAATGTGGTTCCGACAACAGGCAGCAACCTTCTATGTCTGTGAGATACAAAAGCTTGTGCACCGATTTCACAAATGTTTGAATAACGGGGGTGATTATGTGGAAAAATAACAAATAATCCAGTTAATAAGATGTAACTGTCGTTTTCTAAATAAATTTTCTATTTAAGGATTGCGAGCCATTTTACCTTTACTTTTCGAAATTCCCTCGTATATAAACGGAGCAGAGATCATTATCTTAGCAGTGATGGAAATATCCACTGATATAAGTCATTATTTTGGCGCAGGGCTGGTTGTTATGGTCCTGCTCCTGCGGACAAACATCATGGAACCAGCGAAGCTGGTCTACTAATTGTCTTTCTTGGACGTCTACTAAGTTACGTTGTACTTCTCTCAAAGCCCGTCTTTTGGAACCTTCCGCTGGGTATATCCGGATTCCCCTGATGTCCCTGAATCGCTGAACATCCAGGGACACCAGCAGATTGCTGCAGAAGATTCCAACATAAAGTCGGTCCACAAAGCCACCTTTATTCGTTATGGTGTTACTTTTGTGAACATCAATGGCAAGTTGTGGACGGTGAAACCACAGGCATTTCGGTTACGGCTCATCACCAGAACGTTGATAGTAAGGTAGGTGGCGGTCTGTGGCCAGAACTAACAACACAGTACGATTCTGGTGTAGGAACAAGTGTTCCCGAACACGTAGTTCAGAGCGGATTGCCAAACACGTGGCTACACCGCAAAGAGCCCCACGCGTTCCCTTGCTAACGTAACGATTGCAGAGAGCATGGGATAATAAGCACTGGAGCATGAATCAATGGAGTCACACAGTCGTATGAATCAGTTTTCCATTTACACCAGGTCGATGGCTGTGTCGGGATACACGTTACTTCGGTGAAAGGCGCCACGTGACGTAAGGTGTAGTACAGTAGCAGGGACCTTAGGCTGCCATCGGCAAAGTAGCAGCTGCTGAACACGTGGTCATTGCTGTGGACTTCGATTGTACAAAGTACAAGGTTGTTGATCGCGTCTTGCAGAACACAGTGCTCGCGTCTTGTAGCAGTTATGGCGCCAGCTACCAACACCTGAAGATGTGAAATAGGTGTGTCTTGATGAAATATTGTGGAACTTGCCCAATGTTATCCAGCGGAAAACCCGAGATGTGTACGAATGGAAGTGTTTTGAATGGAATAACCAGCCTACTGAGTTCAGAATATGTATTCAGAATAAACGTAAGAAACACGAAAATATTGACTGGCATAAATAAGATTAGCGATAAACTTCGCATCGAAAGTGGGAACCACGAAATAGGTGAAGCGAAGGAAATCTGCTACCTTAGGAACAAAGTAACGCACTACCAGGGGAGGCAAACAGGATGCAAAAGCAGTCTAGAAAGTACAAAAAGACGTTTCCTGTTCATTGTATATGTAGTAGTATCAAATGTCAGTCATAATTTTGAAAATAAATTTCTGTGAATTTATGTGTGGTGCGTAGCATTGTATGGAGGTATAACAGGGACTGCTGGACAACTGGAAAAGGAAAGAATCGAAGCGTTGGAGATGTGATCCTACTGGACATGTGAGCTGTCACTTCTACGATGCTGTGCTTTTGGTAAAGTACAGTAGGATTACTGATAGTTTTGACAACATTCGCAGGGAAAGATAGGTAAGTGAATATGTAAGAGAGAAAATGGAGGCTGGCTTCTTTCAGTTTTCAACTGCACATCATTCGGTGTTAGTCCATTGCGTATTTTATGTCATGACAGAATATGACCTGCATTTTCTAATAAAAATTAGCTTATCTCGTAACCTCTGTGCTTTAATGTAACCAAAGCAATTACTTTTGATGCGGGTACAATTAACAAGTAAAAACATCAAAATACATAGAATTATTGTTTCGTCAATAGAAATCAAAGACAAGAACTTCCTGTTATTATTGATAAATGCGGAAGTTGATTCTAAATAAGGGAACGTGTTTATGTATGTATTGAAACGATCTTTGAGAAATTTTTATTTTCATTTTTATTATTTTACATTTTTACGAAATTGCGTATCTATCGCTATTGGTAAAATTATATTTTTTTCCTTATTTTTACAACAACCCTACCTTAAGCGTTAAAAATCAACAGTTTTCGAATGAAGTTGGATTAAACGCTGAAAATTTCCACTTTTCTGTAAATACTGCTTACTTTTAAGTAACAGGAAGGAGGACAGCTATATACAATAAAAATGTCCAGCAGATTACTTGTCGGTTTCCAGACGGATCACCTTTTGAATTTATCTCCTGTGTCTATCTCTTCACGTCACACAGATGTCCTAACAGACGTCCTATCATTCTGTCCCTTCTCCTTGTCAGTGTTTTCCACGTCTTCTTTAGCTGTCCAATTCTGCGCAGAATCTCCTCATTCCTTACTTTATCAGTCTAAATAATTTTCAGCACTCGTCTGTAACACCACATCTCAAGTTCTACGATTCTCTTCTGCTCCGGTTTACGCACAGTCCATGTTACACTACCACACAATGCTTGCTACTGACGTACATTCTCAGAAATTTCCTCCTGAAATTAAGGCCTATGTCTGATACTCGTAGGCTTCTCTTGGGCAGGAATGCCTTCCCTCCCAATGCTAGTCTGCTCTTGATGTCCTCCTTGCTCCGACCGTTGTTGGTCATTTTGCTGCCTAGGTAGCAGATACCCTTAACTTCATCTGCTTCGTGAGCATCAGTCCTGATGTTAAGTTCCTCGCTGTTCTCATTTCTGGTACTTGTCATTAATTTCTTGTTTCTTCGAGTTACTTTCAATTGAAGTTCTGTGCTCATTAGATAATTCATTCCATTCAGCTGGTCACGAAATTCTTGTTGTTCATTTTCACCAAGGACAGAAATCTCATCAGCGAATCGTATCGATGAGATCCTTGCAACTAGAATTTTAATTCCACTCTTGAACATTTCTTTTATTTCTATCATTGAGTCTTCAATGCAAAGATTGCAGGGTAGGGGTGAAACACTATACACCTGTCTTACACCATTTTTAATCCGACCACTTCGTTCTTGGTCATCCGCTCTTCTTAGTCCCTCTTGGCTCTTGTACGTAATATATATTATCTATCTCTCTCTACAGCTTAACGCTATCTTTCTCAGAATTTCGAACGTCTTGCACCATTGTACATTGTCGAAAGCTTTTTACAGGTAGACAAACCCTGTGACCATGTCTTTAATTTTCTTTAGCCTTGCTTCCATTATCAAAGTCAGAATTAAGTCTCTGGTGCCTTCGCTTTTCCTAAAACCAAACCAATCGTCGTGTAAACACCCTCAATTTTCTTTTCCATTCCTCTGTATATTATTCTTGTCTGCAGCTTGGATGCATTAACTGTTAAGCGATAATTCTCGCTTTTGTCAGCTCCTGCAGTCTTCGGAACTGTGTGGATGCTATTTTTCCGCCACACTCATACATTCTAAACACCAATGCGAACAGTAGTTTTGCTGCGCTTCCCCCATTGATTTTAGAAATTGAAATGTTATCGATCAGTTCTGCCTTATTTGATATTAAGTTCTCCGAAGCTCTCTTAAATTCTGATTCTAATAATGGATCCTCTATCCCTGTAAATCGACTCTTACTTCTTCTTCTATCACATCAGGCAAATCTTCCACTTCGTAGAGGCATTTAGTGTACTCTTTCCACCTATCTGCTCTCTCCTCTGCATTTAACAGTGGAATTCTGGCTGCAGTTTTAATGTTACCACCCTTTCTTTAATTTCACCAAAGGTTGTTTTGACAATTTTATATGCTGCGTCAGTCCTTCGAACAAACATTTATTTTACGATTTCTTCATATTTTTCGTGCAGCCATTTCATCTTAGCTTCCCTGCACTTCCTATTTATCTTACTTCTCAGCGACTTGTGTTCCGCCCTAACGGCATACGCCGGCACGACGATGACGAACGGAAGAGCAGAGAGGTCTGTGAGACAACGTCAGCCAAAAGTACGCTGACTAGGATGACACCAAGACAGTAGGGCATCTAGACCAAGAGAACATAAGCGCTGCTCCGCCTAGCTGCACAGCACTGGAAGAAGAGTTGTTACATAAATGTTACACCTGTCACTTATGAACTGTTTTCTTTCGCTTATATTGAAATTTTATACACCGAAGGACATTGATTATTTGCATGTCGAAATTTGCTTAAGAATCAGCATTGTGAATACACATAGTTAAGTATTTGTTAATGAAATTTACTGTAATACGATTTGCTTCAATTGTTGATAGGGACCCGAGAAAACAGCTTCGTAGGCACCGTACATTAGATGAATGGGCAGGATATTACAACTTGTATTTCTGAATTCCTGCATTTCTCTGAACATTTTTGTACTTCTTTCTTTCGTCGATCGGCTGAAGTATTTCTTCTATTACACATGGTTTCTTCCCAGTTACCTTCTTTGTACGTATGTTTTTCTTTCCAACTTCTGCGATTGCCCCTTTTAGAGATGTTCATTCCTCTTCATATGTGCTGCCTGCTGAGCTATTCCTTATTGCTACACCTACATAGCCTTAGAGTTTCTCGTAATTCATACCTAACGGACAGGTAGTACAGGTATGACTTCAAATTACCAAAGGTACTAGGAAAACTGGTCTGCGGTTACTTCTTTTTATTTAATGGTAAACTTAAGTAGTCTTACAACTGTAAGTGCCATTGAAATATGTTGAGAATTAAGTCACTGCCCGGATACGAAATGAAATACTCCGCAGAATCATCGTGGATACGAACACGTGGGGAACATTGATGGCGTGGTAGTGCGTGTATTAGGATAGCAGGGAATAACATCCGTGAAACTAGAGGGAGCTACAGAAGATACAAAATCGTAGGGGAAGACAGAGACTGGAACAAATGCAAGAAATGATTGAGGATGTAGAGTGAAATGTTGCTCTGAGATAAAGAGTTTGGTTCATGAGAAGAATTCGTGACGAGGGAGAGTGAGAGAGACTGTGGATGAGATGTGGGGGGATAGAGGAAGAAATGTTGTTCGTAGTAAACTCATGGAAAGTAATTTTGAAACCATTTTAGTTCATTTTCTGTTTTAATGGACCTTTTTCCTGAATCTGGCTTTTAGTTTAAAACTTCTGATAAAAATGTCGCGTCCTCATGAGACTGATAATCGAATTCATTATTTGATACACATTACATTAACTGCATCTTTGAGGTAATGGAATGGCATTTCCAGACATGACCACAGAACCAATATACGACGAGGCGCATATCTACAGGACTGTGGAGAAATACTGGTAGTCTCACTAAAAAGTTGACGGTATTTGAAATGTGGCTTCCTGTATATTTGTCTCTGAAAGAAAGAAATGCTGTATGAAATTCCTTCTTCGCTGTCCGAGTATATTTTGTTATGAGAAATAGCGCAATACCTGCGTCGCTGTTTCCCTTTCATTTCCGCCGGAAGCAGTCTATCCAGTACATAAAGGATGCCAACTCGATTCCACCTGTACCGAGAGAAATGTCATATATCTTAAATAACGCGCCAAGGCAATATCGCCGTGATTAAGAAGCCGAGATCGGCGCACTCTGGAGATTCCAGTGGGCTGGCGTAGTGTGGGTGAGACACAGCAATATCGCGGCGGAGGCGGAGGCGGTTTGCCTGAGATATGCCATTTTAATGAACGCAATATCGGCTGCGTGAGGCGCCTGGCGGCACCACCGGCAGATGGGCAAATTCTGGCGGCCGTAATGTGGCCGCTGCCGGCAGCCTCGCTATCAGAAACAGATGAGACGAGCGACGATGGTCCCCGTGTGGGGGACTCCCTGATGAAACTAAAAATCTGGGAGCAGCAGAGAGCCGTAGAAAGGCACGTATTTCCATCGTGTGTTTAATCATCTCTTGCCTGGCAAAATATAGGGACACAAAATGAAGTAGTTTCAAAAAGGCAAAGTGGCGTGTGTGAATGATGTTGAGATAAGCATCGCAATGAGAACGCTGTTGGTT
Organism: Schistocerca gregaria; assembly: GCF_023897955.1. Classification (NCBI taxonomy): domain Eukaryota; kingdom Metazoa; phylum Arthropoda; class Insecta; order Orthoptera; family Acrididae; genus Schistocerca; species Schistocerca gregaria. The sequence continues at coordinate 511,901,018 of NC_064920.1, forward strand.
CCACCGTTGAATCATATACGTATACTGCATGTAAAATGGATGTTGGTAAGCCTTATACACAAAATGAAACAAAAGTGAAACAACTGGAAAATGAAATCTGATGTACTTCAAATCATTCATCTGCAACTACACCCACACTCGGCATGCTACCCTGTTGATGTGGTCTTCATTCCTGAGACTGGTTTGATGAAAGTCTCCATGCTACCCTATCCTGTGCAAGTTTTTCATCTCCCAGCACCTACTGCAACCCACATCCTTCTGAATCTGCTTAGTGTATTCAACTCTTGGTCTCCCTCTACGATTTTTACCCTCCACGCTGCCCTCCAATGCTAAATTTGTGATCCCTTGGTGCCTCAGAACATGTTCTACCAACCGGTCCCTTCTTCTCGTCAAGTTCTTCCACAAACTCCTCTTCTCCCCAATTCTATTCAATACCTCCTCAATAGTTACGTGATCTACCCATCTAATCTTCAGCATTCTTCTGTAGCACCACATTTCGAAAGCTTCTATTCTCTTCCTGTCTAAACTATTTATCGTCCATGTTTCACTTCCCTACATGGCTACACTCCATACGAATACTTTCAGAAATGACTTCCTAACACTTAAATCTATACTCGATGTTAACAAATTTCTCTTCTTCAGAAACGCTTTCCTTTGCCATTGCCAGTCTACATTTTATATCCTCTCTACTTCGATCATCATCAGTTATTTTGCTCCCCAAATAGCAAAACTCCTATACTACTTAAAGTGTCTCATTTCCTAATCCAATTCCCTCAGCATCACCCGACTTAATTTGACTACATTCCATTATCTTTGTTTTGCTTTTGTTGATACTCATCTTATATCCTCCTTTCAAGACACTGTCTATTCCGTTCAACTGCTCTTCCAGGTCCTTTGCTGTCTCTGACAGAATTACAGTGTCACCGGCGAACCTCAAAGTTTTTATTTCTTCTCCATGGATTTTAATACCTATCCGAATTTTTCTTTTGTTTCCTTTACTGCTTGCTCAATATACAGATTGAATAACATTGGGGAGAGGCTGCAACCCTGTCTCACTCCCGTCCCAACCACTGCTTCCCTTTCATGCCTCTCGACTCTTATAACTGCCATCTGGTTTCTGTACAAATTGTAAATAGCCTTTCGCTCCCTGTATTTTACCCCTGCCACCTTCAGAATTGGAAAGAGAGTATTCCAGTCAACAATGTCAAAAGCTTTCTCCAAGTCTACAAATGCTAGAAACGTAGGTTTGCCTTTCCTTAATCTTTCTTCTAAGATAAGTCTTAAGGTCAGTATTGCCTCACGTGTTCCAATATTTCTACGGAATCCAAACTGATCTTCCCCGATGTCGGCTTCGACCATACACACTCGAAATTTTAACGGTAAAACAAAACCATGATGCAAACGTCTTTATTCCAACGTCTGCTACCGGAGTAGGCTGAGCATCACTGGGACACTTTCGTGCTTACTACATGAACCTACAATGTACTGCTCTTTGTAATATACCTAATATACACAGACTTAATGGAATCTTCGATTCCCTGACACTAAATTGGAAACTATTAGCAAACACTATGACAAAATAAAACAACCGATGACGTATTTTAACAAACTCCGGCATTCATTGTAGTAATGGGAAAGACTTGAATTAGTGAAAATCGTAGGAATAAAATATATGGTATTAATCACTAGCTGTAATTATTCAAAGAATTGGACTTTTACGAATGTAGTTTACTCATTGAGGAAGTTATTCTGTCGCATGCAAATGAAGGCACATATTGTGCAACGTCAATTTAGGATGAAAGCTGAAAAGAACATTCCGTCTTAATGACTTTATTAATTAAAGTCGTATTGTTGTAACCCGATATACGCCTCATTATAAAATTCTAGGCATCTGTTACAAATTCTGTCAATCAGAACCTGTTTCGTTTTACCCTCTTAGCTTCAATTATTGTTAGAAATGTGAGTCGTTGTGTAGTTAGAGTGTATTAATTAATTTTGTGAAGTTCATTATTGTACTCATATTTATATGGAGTTTTCACATTTAAAAACTTTTTTACATTATAAATTTCACATATTATTCAATTCTGTGATTTTAGGAGTATTACTCTGTGTAATCAGAAGATCTTAGCTTTGGAACTTTTAATTGTAAATACGATTAGAAATATGTTGTCATTATTAAGTAATAATGGTCCAAGTGACCATCCATTATTTAGAATATATAAATAGCGAAGCAGCGAGACTGCTGGGACGAGAAGTTTAAGCTGATATCTCAAAGTGTAACCTGTGTTAGTTACTTCAATATTATTTCACTAAGATTTGAAGTTGTGAAAAAGTATGTTTCTTGATTTATAACCAGTCAGTTGTTTTTTGAAGACATACTGTACAACTCGGCCTCTTAGCAATGTGTCAAGACGGATTTGATCAGCTGTTACGAACGGAAGAATAAATGTTTAAGAACTGGGACAGATCACTTTCACTATAAACCATACAGTTCATGAAGATCCAGGCAATCTACGAATATTTAGGTATGTGGTGAAAAATTTCGTTTTAATCTTCTCCTTATGATTGTAGATAACATCAGATGACATGCACTTTTGATAAGTCAGTGCATCTTTCTTCAAAGTTTTGAGGATTACCTAGCCGAGGAGTAGATAATAATTAAGTAGAAGTGTTAAATCTGACTAGGATCTTTATTTCCTCCACCAACCAATATCAATCCTATACGGTGGAGCAAGCATTGTTCGAAAGATGGCTTCATTTACCGAGGATACATCCCAAAGAACTCCAGTTTTGCATTTGCTTTACCTACTGTGATATTATACGTATGTGTTGACGACAGCTTACAACAGAAATTTTGGGACCGAGTTTTGCTTAGGGGAAGGAATTGTATTGGAGTAGTGCGCCTTGGACACAGCACTGCGACCCAGCCACTGACTATTGGTGAACATGCCCCTACCCATACAGCAGCTCAGTGGAAGCAAGTGTTTCAGCATGTCAATGGCCTACGGCAGCAGAAAGCTTCTGCACTTTGTCCATTGCCACATGACAACAAACTAGGGTCCCAACCCTGTTCCAGACATTCCAGGAGTGACACAAATATACGACACTTTCCGCGAAGTCAGCGCTGAGCCGGTACTTTTAAAACCTGGCCTAGAAGAGCGATATGATCGGGACATGGGATCAAGCACGGCGCCTCATCACGAGCTCTACCGGATACAGCCTTGGAGGCACGCCGAAACAATGAAGCAGTTGCCAATGCTGAGCCAGGACTCCGAACTAAACTCTCTGATGATCCAAGCCTCTGGAGCCATCAAGCTGCCAGCTACACGCCACTGCCCTCCAGCTTTAGCTATATTACAGCTTAATCATGTATTAGTGGGTCTTACTGAATGCTGATGTGCAGTATGTTACCTTTATTTACGCTGAGCTCCTACTGACAATCCTTGCCCCAAATGTTGGCTCTTTGGAGGTCTTCCTGAACTTCGATACAGTTTTCCAACTTCGTGATTTTTCTGCAAATGACAGCATCATCAGCGATGTGTCTCATGGCACTTCAGACGTTATGCACTAGGCCGTTAATGTAAAGTGAAAAGTAATAGTTTCATGAAACTCCCTAGGTGTAAACCGATAGTTACTTTTATATGTGAAGATTTCTCTCCCCTGAGAATGACATGCTGTACTCTGTGGCTAAAAATTATTCATTCCCATTACGTAGCTAGTCTGATATTGAGATCGTCATGTTGTTTTTATAAAATTGATGGTGGTCGGGGGTAGTGACGAACCTGGACATCTCCACTCGGGGATATGACCTCCATTTGTGATCATGGATAAAAGTTTTCATAAAAATACAGTTTTTAATATGTATCATAATAAGAGCCTTCACTTTCGTCAATAGTCTCTAGCAACATGCTCTTTACCAGGTTTATAAACGTGGGAACTAAAAGGAAAAGGAAAAGACCGATACCGAGGAAATTGTACGTTTGACACTTGGTTCCGACTTTTGTAGTTGTTTAATATCAGTTAGCAAGTGGCATAATCGAAATTGGACTGAGGGTGTGAGATATCATTCTGTACCTTTTTCACCATACTCACTAAATGGCATGAAATATTATCTGTAACTTTGATTGAAAGAAGTGCTTAGAACATTCGAAGTTTCACAATTTTTATTGTACACATATCACAATTATTAAAGAATATAGGTATTAGTGCTGCCACAAAGCCTCTGCCAGGATTGACCGATTAAGAATCCCTACGTATTGAATAATAAATCCACAAGCTGTGGACGATCTAGCTTATGTGATAGGGGCAGATATGAAGCTGATCTCTTATTATTCTGAGGAACTTTGTCATAAAGGACCAAGGCCTATCCTGAAGCAAAACTAGCAATATAATATTACACTAATAGCGGTTTTTTAGTGCGGATTGCAACAACATACCAAAATTTTCCTTACAACCTCTCATTAATGATCACTTACTTAGCGTTAAAAGGATGTTTCAGGTGAAATACTGAATATTTTAGGAGTAAGGCATTCTATATAACATTATATAAAACATATATTCCGATTTTATTAGTTATAAAGATAAAGCTCCTTAAGGACATAAGTTTTCATTTCATGTGTTGGTTCTACAATCGTTATGGGTTTACTTATCCAACGAAAGCCAATATTATTTTGCGGACAGACACTTCCATTAACGCTTCTCTCTAACCTTAAGGTGCTGTATGATAAACCACCACTTGATTTGTCTTGAAGTACACCATTATCTAGATTTCCACTACAGGTAACCATTAAATAAATATAAAGGAAACAGACCAGAAAAACTTTGTACACTAAACTCGAAAAAGCATTGCCTACTTAAAAATTTAATTGCTCAAAATAAAAATACAATGTGTTACTGAGACAGCCTAAGTAGGCTGAACATGAGCACTGATGGAGTTTGCAGAATTGCAACTGCACACTTGCCGATCATGCACTGAGTGAGGGCCGCAGCTACTACTCATGCCCTCCATTTAGAAAACAAAGGCCAAAAACTCAATCTGTTGGAAGCCTTGGAAATCGGCAAACATATGACTCACAGTAATGAGTTAATATTAAAGGACCGACCAAAGTTCAATTCCTCCCTTTTATAAACTGCTCTTAATCCTTACACTTTCCATTGCTTCCCATAGTGTCAGACCAATTCTATTCATTTTATCAGTGTTTATGTAATTTATTGTGATTGTCTACACACTCCACATGCTGTGTTGCAACAATTGTCCGTTCTATCTTTTACTCTGCTTTTCCACCAGTTTCCAGTTGTAATACCTCTTCAAGTTGTGTGTTAATGTTTTTCTGGTTTGTTCTGTTTATATGCCTGTCCTGTTTAATTTTAATACTTTTCTTGCATTACCACTGCACTGACAAAGATAACATTAACTCTGTGTTCGTCCTCATTTTTGATGTGTTACATCATTTTCAACGTTGTTCACGTATATTGTACCTTTTTTGGAAAATACCTAGTCTGGTGATGGTCTTGTAAACCGAAAAGTGGTCATCAAACTAAATTAATGCTGTACAATACGTATAATATTCTGCCTTCCATTTATAGTTATGAAGCTGTTCTACCTAGAAGCGACGGAAGAATGAGTTAACATGAAGAAAAAGGCTTAGCTAAGCCATCTGCTTTACGTACTTCGAAATTTGTAACTGTCTAAGTTTCTACGGATAGGCGTTATTATTCAGTCGTCCCAGCATTGAAAGCAAGACTACAACCTCGTATAGGTGTATCCGTAAATACCAGTCGTATCACGGTTAAATATTACAGCCTACTTATAACTGTATTTTTTTCAACTGACTCCGCTGAATTCGCCTGCAGAGAATTTGGGAGACGCAAGTAGAATTCAGAAAAAGTTTGAAACTTCACACTAACGAACTCTAGGTAAGTGCTGCAACAGAATGACGGACGTTCGCATGTGTACCTACTGAGTATAAGTTACCGTTCAACCGTTACTTTTGCTTGTCGAATAGGATGGTTTATTTACAAGGAATCACTGTTTGCTAATAGCTAGAGCAACGATTGAACGGTAACTTTTACTCAGTAGGTGCACATGGGAACGTCCGTCATTCTCTTGCAGCACATACGTAGAAGTTTGCTAGTGTGTGTTTTAAAGTTCTGCCGAGTGCTACTTGTGTCTTCCACATTCACTACAGGCAAATTCAGACTCGGTGGAGTATACAGAACGGGAAAAAGTGCCATATTGTCCACGTGACAATAACGGACCGTGTGGCTTGTCCGCGATGTGGGCTACTGCAGTGGAGCGCTCTGCTCTTCGCTAGACTGGTGAACAGGTCTGGCTATCCATAAACTGCAATTACCCGAGACACTGATTGGCACAGGAAAACCGCTGCCGGTGCACTAAGTGGCCAAGCACAGCGGTTTCGGAAGAAGTGGTCTCCGTCCTACAGAGAAGGTTGCTACAGCTGTGGCGTCGCTCGATCATCCTGCATTATTGAGCTTGATAGATAATCCGCAGCCGAGAGTGATGTATCACATTTGGCGAGAAATGAGATAGCATTTTTCGGCACTCGCCCATCGTTTCAGGTGAATAGTCGTTCATTGAACGTGTCTGAACTCTGTACGTAGCTGTCCTTAAGCAAACACTACTTATGCTTCACAGACTTCAAATAAATCGTGTGAGGAAAGTTTCCGCAGGAACGTACCCATGTCCTCGTGCTTTGAGAGTCTCTGACAGCACAGGACACTGGCTAAGCTCTTACTGTTCATAAACGGAAGTCTAATCCACGTACGAATTGCAAAGTACCTAATTTTAAAGTTTACATCACTCACACGTTCATTTCGCAACACCGCAGTTGTTCGACATCTCACATTCTATTCTTTTTATAGTAACTACGGTATGTTTTCCTTCTATTTGAGCATGGGCGTTCAGATACGACGAACTTATTAGAATATTTCTGGCCGTTAAAGGTTTCTTTCTAGTTTATTTATGGTCTTCAAGGAAGCTGATGTGAACACTATATTCTCATTCGATGTGTCATACTTCATATTTGTACTCTGAACATTATTCAACCAATAGTCTTCAGTAGTCGATATGTTACGCCGCAAAGGTTCTGAATACAAGTCATGTGATGTATGGTTGTCAGTAGCATTGTCGCTGCCAGTAGCATTCTGTGAGAAGTAACTGACTGAGTCAGGTGTTGGTTGCGATACTAAGGGGTCTGGAAATGGTTTACAGAACACAGAGATAAAGAGGGAATGTCGATTTTTTGGAATATTGTTTGGAAAAGATTAATTTGAGATGAATAAAGATTAATTTTAAGATTTTCAGCTAACGTTGTTCCTGCACTGCGTCCCTGCATGTAATTTATGATGTGCGTGAATTACGGATTTCTCTTTATGGTTCTAGGTTCGATTACTGAGACGTGATAATAAAGTTATCTGGCCGCATCTCATGCACACATAAGTTATAGACTTATCATTTCTTTACTATTTTAATAATTAATTTTTTTGCAGAGTCATATTTGTAATGAGAAATAACTTTTGTAAATATGGTTGTAATTGTTTAGGAAGCTGTCAGAGTTTCAGTACAGTTTTTTAATGCTCGTCTCTCTATATTTTCCAGTAAATATCTTACCCTCGACCCTATCCTCACGTTTTTTTAAAAAAGAAAGTTATTGCTTGTGTCGCCGCATTGAACTGAGCAGAACGCAGTTGCGTAAAAGTAAAGCTTAACGTGATTAGCGTAGTTGGCTGTCCTTTTATTTCATCGCACAATGATTTTCTTTTGTTTGTCCGGTTTGCTGCTGCGCTTTATTTTTCATGTTCAGCACTTCGAGCAAGACTGAGTTTCTGTTGCGACAGATAAGCCACATTAATTTTTTATGGGCGGCTTAAAATTTCAGCCAGGCCACTGTTCAATCACTCACTGTCATGTGTTATATTTAAATATAGTTATGAGGTTCAGTTTAGGTAAATATCAGTTTAGCTTTCATTTCTTATGCAGACAGACTTATACTTACAGTCGAATGTTATATTCGCGTTTGTATCAATTAGTGTTTGGAGTTTTATTTAGTCAGTTTTATTTAGCAGGGCATTTTTGGGAAATATTTTTGCTTAGTCATTCTTTCAAAATTTGTTTTGTAATTCCATGAATCATTATTATTACGTTGTTTTTTATGTGTTGAAATTGTATGTTGCGTACTGTGACGCCACGAATTGTAGCACTACCCACTGAACAAAAGAAATGTTCAAATGTTTGTGAAATCTTATGGTACTTAACTGCAAAGGTCATCAGTCCCTAAGCGTAAACACACTTAACCTAAACTATCCTAAGGACAAACACACAGAACCATGCCCGATGGAGGACTCGAACCTCCGCCGGGATCAGCCTCACAGTCCATGACTGCAAGCGCCCTACACCGCTCGGCTAATCGCTCGCGGCTCCACTGAACTGCACAATATAGTTTCACGGGACAGCCTCTTCAGCATACAGCTTTTACGTTTTCTAATTAATTTCATAAATGTTGATTCAGTTAAAATTATGTGGTCTGAGATACTTTTGGCGACTCAGTTCTATCAGATAGCGTTGCATTACAACACAGACACACAGGAAGTTAAAGAATGGGAAACTGTTCAGTTCGGTACCGTTACAATAGACAATATTCAACTCATTATTCATTTTCATTCAAAAATGTTTCAGTGTGAAAACGCCAGGAAGGATAACGAGCAAGTAAAGATTTTTGCATACATTGCAGGTGGAAGAATTCATAGTCAAATTTGTTTATGGTGGTATTTTGGATAACGTGCTACAGCTGACACCAACGACGTTATTAACCAAACTGAGCTTTATTGACATATGTGGGTACGTTGTCCATCTTGCTTCAAACCGAAGCAAGGTTTCATCAATCGTAGTGAGTGAAGAGTGGGCCGGGTCAGTCTCTCGTGCGAACTTTGCAGAACTAGCGCTCCTTTCTTTCAGGAGCGCTAGTCCTGCAAGGTACGCAGGAGAGCTTCTGTAAAGTTTGGAAGGTAGGAGATGAGGTACCGGCAGAAGTAAAGCTGTGAGGACGGGGAATGAGTCGTGCTTGAGTAGCTCAGATGGTAGAGCACTTTCTCGCGAAACGCAAAGGTCCCGAGTTAGAGTCTCGGTCGGGCACACAGTTTTAATCTGCCAGGAAGCTTCATATAAACGCACACTCCGCTGCAGAGTGAAAATCTCATTCTCGATGGCCTCATGTTTTCAGTTGGCGAGAGATATGGTGGACGTGATGCACATACCAACAGTTGAACACCTTGTATATCGATTTAGGCCAGGACAGCACGACAAGTATGCAGTCTTGTGTTATCTTCTTGAAAAATGTCAACGAGATCTGTGAAATACGGCACAGATATCAGAGGTCATATATCAGAAAATTCATGGTAGCTGTCCAAAATTAGCAGTTATCAGATCCGGAGGTGGGCAGTGTTATGTTCCGAACGAATCCCATCAATCTGATGTCATGGGGCTTTATGACGACGAGAAATGCAACCTGGCAACATTCGTTCTCCTCAAATCCCCCTCGCGTGATCACGTCCATCGTGAAACAGTATGCACCATGCAGAAGAGGACTCGTTAGAAAATAACATGTGGTACCAGTCCTGTGCCAACTGTTGTCCGTGGGCGCACCGTTTTCAACGCGCCTCTCTTCACAACCACCTTCAGTGAAGCCGCAAGAATGGCTCCATGCTCCATAAGTCACACATTGTCAATGTAGATACTTATGTTGCTGCAGACAAGTACATTTCCTGACTTAATGAACATAACATGAGTATACTATCCTCCAAGGCTGGGCAAAAAAGGTGTCTGACATTTGGCGTACGCCGTTTCGATTCCACATGGCGTTCAGTGTAACGCTCCTGAACCCTTCGATTCGATAGTTCCATCAAAGACGTTGGATCCCGAATAACATCACCAGCAATATCGCTCAATCCCCGTACTACAGTCTCTACAAGCCAAAATCCTGCTGCTGTAGAATTCCTTAATAATCGATGGGCATAACACGATCGTCTGCCACACATCACAATTTCTAATGTGATTACTGTGTGAAAAACACGCTGCTTAATGTTTTCCTGAATGCAAAATGCTGATAGAGCTTCTAGACCCTCCTTTGTGAAACTGCGCTGATGACTTGCATTTCCAACTATGTAGTACACTTCATACCAGTTTGACGTTTGTCGTAAGGCGCATTTATGATATTGTAATGTTAACACTCAGCAGTGTATTTCAGGTATTATCTTCCCTCTAGATTGTTACAGTATGCTATACATTTTTGCTTTAAAAATTCCTATCCAAGTCCGACAATACTTCTTTCAGCAAATGGTCAAAACATCTCCACGTCTCTAGTACAATGTTTCACTTTGTTTGGGGAGAAATTCAGTAAAACGACAAAAATTTCGTTTAACACATGCAGTTTTGATGAGAGCACCTGTCTTTCTCAAATACATGGTTCTCATGCATCACGTAAGGAATAAAGTAAACAGAAGATGTAGAAGAAAGGAAGATAGCTGTTTAATGTCCCGACAAGTAATTAGAGTTCAATTCAGATTGGGAATAATGAGAGATCATATCGGCAGTGGCTTTTCCAAATCATTTATCTTAACTAATTTAGAGAAAGGGGTCAGGGATTTTCTCTGCCTCGTGATGGCTGGGTGTTGTGTGATGTCCTTAGGTTAGTTAGGTTTAAGTAATTATAAGTTCTAGGGGACTGATGACCTAAGATGTTAAGTCCCATAGTGCTCAGAGCCATTTTTTTTAAAATTTAGAGAAATTATGCAACCGTAATCTGGAGATCTCAGCTACTGGACACCTGTAAACAAGTCCACTAGCTTAGTGCTGCTCCAGAGCATTCGGTAGCAGGTAGACTGTGTGGCCATTTGCAGAAATACGGCGTCACATGCTGACGGATGTTCACCGCCCGAGCTAAAACCATGAAGTATTTAACCAGTAATACACGATGCCGGTTTAAGCTTATCGACTGGTTATATAGCGAAAGTAATCCTGACAACTCACTAATCTAGCTTAATGATGGGTATATAACGGATACGTTGTCATCCAATAATTGTTTATTGGAGTAAATGTATTGGGGCTCTACCTCAGCGATTGTGCCACGTAGTGTTGTAACTATGTTAGTCAGTCGGTGTCCTTTCTCTTCCTCCTCGCCCCGAGTATACACTTTTACCCAGTCCTACTGCGATGTATTTTTGGTACCGAACGTCAGCAAAATTACAAAAAATGTATGAGACAATCCACCTCTTTGACTCATGTCTTGAGACTGTTTTGATGCTGCCTGACACGAATTCTCTCCTATGCCAACCTCTTCATCTCGGAGTAGCACTTTCTGCCAGCATCCTAAAATACCAGTTGAATACTTGGATATATTCTACTCTCTGTTACCACGTATAATTTTTACCATCCACAGCACTCTGAAGTAGCTTTACTTTCCATACGTCCTACAATCTCGTCACTTCTCAATGTCATCAGCATTTTCTCCATGTTCCTCTCCTCGCCGATTGTTCGAGAATCTCATTTCCTATCTCATCAGTTCACCTAACACTCAACATCCTGGTATAACACCAAAGAAAAAACGATCTGATTCTCTTCATTCCAGGCTTCTGATAGTTATTCACTTCCGTGTAATGTTATGCTCTAGACGTACATCCTCAGAACATTCTTCCTGAAATTAAGGTTGAAGTGTGATACTAGTAGATTCATTTTGTCAGGAGTGTGCACATAGCACGTGCCAATCTGTTTTTAAGTCTTGCTAGCTCCATGCGTCATGTGTAATTATCCTTCTTAGGAAGCAGAATTCCTTAGCGTCCTCCAGTTCGTCGTCTTTAATTTTGATGTTATGTTTATCACTAATTTCATTACTGCTATTCCTCCTGATTATTTATTTGTTTTATCCTGAGTCCATGGCGTGCGCTCATTAGACGTTCTTCCTCACTTTCACTGGGGTAGCAAATTCTTAAGCGATGATGTAGGTTCAACAACAAGGACGAAGTACTAGAAGCTAGCCTTATCTCATTTCTCATTCAGTCACTTCGTTCTTGTTCTTACATTCTTAATGTTCCCACTTGGATCTTGTACATTTTGTCTATTATCCACTTTCCCTATAATTGAATTCCATTTTGTGTACAATTACGAATATTTTGAACCACCTTCCGTTCCCGACTGTTTCTTCTGTGTCGATAAACCCTATGAACGGATCTTGATTCTTCTTCAGCGTTGTTTCCACTATCAGTTGCAACGTCACACTCGACTCTCTGGAGCCTTTCCGAAAACGAAATAGATCGTCACCTAACTTGAAGTTTCTATTCCATTATTTTCAATATTTTTCTCGTCAGCAGCCACGTTACATGAGGAGTCAGTAACTAGTTTTCGCGGTTGTCCAACCTTGCTACCTACGGGATTGTCTAGATAATACTTTTCCGAAAGGCTCATGGCTTGTATCTAGTCTTATTGATTCTAGAAATCAATGATTTTATGAATTTATGTAACCTTTCCTCAGTACCACAGGTTTGTCTAAGCTCCATGGTGAGAAGTTCTGACGAAGAGTGTACAGACACACACAACGACAAGCCTAGATAACTGTAGTGACCATAAGATTTAGGGGAATCCTATGTACTGCGGCAGCGCGGTTCTTTCCGTCCATTTACGACGAACCTGCACCTACTTGTGAACATCGTCTCAGCATATCATCAGTAGGGAAGCCGAGTGAAACTGCTGTACTTCGACGTGAACCACGCTGCAATTAAAGTCACTAATCTACGTTTCGGGGGAAAGTTTTCACACGAAATGAAAGGTTGGAAATGTTGTCCTCAATTAATATATTCTGAAACTCAGGTGAACAAGTATCACTGCCAAGCCCGTGTTAGTCTTAACACAGTCATTCACAATCCCTTTCACTCACGTTAGCAAGTTTATGGTGTTGCATTTCCCGAAAACGTAATGCTAGCAAAATACTAACTGTTTTTCATTGATGATGCTCACCAAACATTAAGTTCAAATGGTTCAAATGGCTCTGAGCACTATGGGACTTAACATCTATGGTCATCAGTCCCCTAGAACTTAGAACTACTTAAACCTAACTAACCTAAGGACAACACACAACACCCAGCCATCACGAGGCAGAGAAAATCCCTGACCCCGCCGTGAATTGAACCCGGGAAAGTATTAAGTCCGTCGGTACCAAATGCAGTCGCAATTTTTAGCCACCGACCTGCTCAATATGCCACGCGGAATATACGTCTTTTCTCGTCACAAAATTCACTTAAAATTCCGAAATTTCCACACGCCCTTCGGAATAAGTATGCCGTCACTTTACCACACTTTTGATGTATGAAACACTGCTAGATCGGCAACTTACCGTTTCCATCGGAACTACTACTACACACGTCCGAATTGTTTCATGGCTAGGCTCCCACTCCTCCCTAGAATACTCTAAGTCTTCTCTACCAGCAGAGAAAGGCGCGCGAAGAAAATTGTTTTACCATTGGTCAGTTTACTCAACAGCCAATAGCAAAACAGCATTCTCCCCCGTCAATCCGCGCTTTCCATCAATAACCAATCGCAAAATAGTAAACCTAACGACTGCACTTTTTACCGACGTAATTATCTAATATGCTAAAGTTTTGCTTATGCATAAAGTTATTTACTATTGTTATTTATACCTGAATTAACTTTCCCTTTACCATAAACTTACTTTACAAATCTATTCTACAAGAATCCCCTTTGTTCATATCCATACTTCTTCGAAATGTTCCCACACTAAATCCTACTACATAAATCGTTAAACAATTATCTTCATATTAACCTCAAACCACACTCACGCGTCATTCATACTGCTAAAACGCATTTATAACATTTTACATACACAAAAAGACAAAAAAATGGTTCAAATGGCTCTGAGCACTATGGGACTTAACTTCTGAGGTTATCAGTTCCCTATAACTTTGAAGTACTTAAACCTAACTAAGGACATCACACACATCCATGCCCGAGGCAGGATTCGAACCTGTGACCGTAGCCATCGCGTGGTTCCAGACTGTAGCGCCTAGAACCGCTCGGCCAATCCGGCCGGCCACAAAAAGACATAAAAACACTTTATGAAAATACCAGAGCAGTTTATGGAAAACATTCTATTACTTTAGTGCACGCTAGCGGGCACAATCGAAACTAAACTCACAGTCCCCCTATCCAATATTTTCCTCGATCGGCTGATACATAAACTACGTGCGCGTCCAGTCTCGCGTCACCATCTGTCACTAACCAGCTCTGAGACTTATCTCCCACTTAACCGCCTCCAAGGCAGGATCGGTATACGGCGCTACGGCTCAGTGCCAATGATTCAAGCGAAATATTGCCAGCTAATAGAAAAAGTTTGAAGTGAAAATAAGTATTTATAAATAATCCGAAATGCTACCGTAGCGGGAAGATAATGGTACAATCCTATATGAACATAGCACTGTCTAGAAGATGCTAAAGGGACGTCACTGCCAAAGGGGTTGCACAACGAGGCAGGACTTCGGTCATTTTCGCTCTGGGCCGTTCTGGTACTCTTCACGATCTTCCAAATATTGCTGTCTCTGATGTAAAGTACATCTTCAACCATTTGTCCACGTCTACTTCCAAACTCATTTTTATCTTTCACACAGTTTGCACAAGCGCATCGTGTCCACGTGTTTGTGACAGAGTAAGGTGACACGGTGCTTCAGCCACTGAACTTGCATGCGACAGAATGAGATTTTCAGATTCTGGGAGAAGTATACAAACCGTTTTAAGCAAATGCAAAGATGGTTCCTTTGTAAGGGTCAGGGCCAATTCCTTTCGCTGTCCAAAGAAGTGTGTGCTCCGTCAGTAATTTTCTCGTCACTGATGAGACGTAAAATTTCTGACCATCCTTTACCTCCCTTTTGCAAGAATCAGTTGTGACAGGGAAATATCTGGGAGTCATTCATGAGTTGAGACGTCATAAACCTGTTCCGCTCTGGAAATTATTGATCCATTCGCAGAATAAGGTTTTCAGCAACCACTGACTGGTCTCCCTCAGCATGAAAATGTTTCGTTATTCACGAAATTCCCAACCCAGTATTACTCATCGCTCTCGAAAATGATTTTTAGGCGTTCAGGGTGAATATTTACTCCACCGTCAATATTCTGGAGTCTAGTCATGGCTACTCCATTAGTGTTTTAGCAAAAACGACCAGTGGGCCTCGGTGATTAGATACTGAGTGACAATGTAGCTTATTATTCTCTGCATTACTCTCTGTTCTAACAGGTTCCGGAAGCCCAGACGGTGGCGACCGACCACCGTGTCGTCCTCAGCCAATAGGCGTCGTTGGGTGCAGATATGGTGGGGCATGTGGTCAGCACACCGCTCTTCAGGCCCTATCAGTTTTCGAGATTGGAGTTTCTCAAACAATTAGTTTCACCATCGGCTCACAAGGGCTGAGTACATCCCGCTTGCCAACAGCTCTCGTCAGACCCTGACGGTCACCCATCCAAGTGCTAGCCAAGTTCAACACTGCTTAAGTTCCGTGTTATCACTGCGGCAAGACCGTTGACAATTTCCTCCATTTGTTATTGGAAATACTTTTCTTTCTGAGGAAATACCACCATAACAGTGAAAATTTGTGCAATACGCAATCATCAAATTTACTACACAAAATACAAAATAGTGCAATAACCCTCAGACGAAACTCTTTTATTATAATGTTGTTATGAAGTCTTCCATTGCATTCTATGACCCACGCGCGTTTTGCAGGTTTGCACAACAACCAATTCCTCATGAATATACCAATCCATTCTTCCACGTATCACTGCCGTGAACACAAACTCGGGGCAGCAGTACTGAATGCAGGCATGAGCGTGAAGAACAAAATGGGCTTTCATTAGCAAGTACCGTGAGGGAGTGGAATGTTCTACCAAAGAGAACGCGCTGCAAAAACCGTCAATACATACCATATAGTGCACAGGCCTGCACAGGAGGATTAAACTGCCCCTACCGATGCCATTAATACAAGCCACAATGTTATACCTAGGCTTCAAACACCACGTGCGAGATTTTCATATTCTATCTCACGCTACGGGCAAATTATTAATCCCGCAGAAAGAAAGAAGGAGGGCTTTTGTGTGGCAGATTTAAAGAAGGTAAATTTTGTACTAAGATACGTCATCGCTAGAGGCCGTAGTTTTAGAGTTATTCAAGAAAAAAGTACAAAAATTACATTCAGACGCACCTCCTAGTGCCAAAGCCAGCCCTCAGCGATCACGATTTTTAGTGCGTTGTTCATGGCGACCCCTACTAACACTGTAAAAAATGTGCGTTTGCAGGAATCACTTCCTAAATACTACCTTTTTTAGTTTTCATTGACTGGGCTTATTGCGCCAACAGCATAGTCGAAAACTTACAAACCGTAAAATTGATGTTAGTTAAATTCTACCTTACAATTTTGTGAATTCTAACAAGATAAAATTAACTACTACGTCGTTGTATTCGTCAGGTCTTTTGACTACGAAACTACTGTCTTCTTAAGGGTTAAGTTCGGACAGAAATTTCAACATTTAAATTAAAAATGTGAACTAGTGACAGGCCGCTCACTAGAGACAAAAAGGTCGAGTATTGTCAAAAGTTCACGTAATCGGAGATTTTTGTATCGCGGCAGGAGGAAGTGTCAAAAAAAAAAAAAGAAAAAAACGTACCAGAAATCTTGACTGGTGAGGGATAAGAGCAGGGGCGGACGTGCGCTTTACCTGAATAACCCAGAAGCTACAAGCTCCAGCGAGAAAGTGCCCCAGTACGAAATTTAACTAACATGTATAAAATTTGCTGAATGGCGTAGAATAGTGCTGTAAATTACGTAATTACCTAAATTATCTACTTCTTTATTTTACGCTGTCCTGGACCCTCTCCCAGTCCTTCACGTCAATAATAAATTAAAGCCCGATAGAATTATTTGTCAAATTTATGAAAAAGGAGGTTGTCGATAAAATAAAATTAAACGAGTATTTGGTGCGGGGAGAATAAAATGAGCCCTGTAAAGCGTTATAAAATGTATAAGAACCAATAAAACATACTATACTATCAGCTGTAGACGATGTGGATGTGGGTCATAAGAAACACTTGTAAGTAGTCTATTTAGATTTTTATGTTTGTAACGAAGTAGGCTGTTTAGGTTTTTATGTTGGTAACGCCATGTAGCGCTCTATATGAAAATCACTGACTGTGCTATGTGCCGTCTGTGGCTGGTTTGCATTGTTGGAATTTGCTATAGTAGTGTTGGGCAGTTGGCTGTTAACAGCGCGTAGCGTAGCGCAGTTGGAGGTGAGCCGCCAGCAGTTATGGATGTGGGGAGAGAGATGGCCGAGTTTTGAGAGCGGATGATCTGGACGTGTGTCCATCAGAGATAGTAAATTTGTAAGACTGGATGTCTTGAACTGATTTGTATATAATGACTTTTGAACACTATTTAGGTAAATACATTGTTTGTTCTTTATCAAAATCTTTCATTTGCTAACTATGCCTATCAGTAGTTAGTGCCTTTAGTAGTTAGAATCTTTTATTTAGCTGGCAGTAGTGGTGCTCGCTGTATTGCAGTAGTTCGAGTAACTAAGATTTTTGTGAGGTAAGTGATTCATGAAAGGTATAGGTCATTGTTAGTCAGGGCCATTTTTTGTAGGGATTTTTGAAAGTCAGATTGCGTTGCGCTAAAAAATATTGTGTGTCAGTTTAGTGTTGATCAGAATAAGTAGAGAGTGAAATGTCTGAGTACATTCAGTTCTGCGCAGCTGCTTGAAAATCAAATAACGTAAGGATTTATCAGCACAGTAATTAAATAATTTTTCTTAGGGGACGTTTCACACTGAACTAGCCATAGTTCGATGCAAGCAGCCATGGGGAAACCGGCATTGGTCGTGGTATCCAAAAACCCAGCGAAATAGCGCTAGAGAAAGTGGGGCTAGTGCATCAAACAGGGGAGCGTTAAAGAGAGGGAAGTGCTGTACATAAAAATAAAATACAGTTTAAGTCGGCAAGTGATATAAAATACAATTATTTTACTTTTTTGGGGGGCACCACCCTTTTATCAAGGGGACAAATGCTTCTAGCAGATTTTCATTTATCAGTGACGTGAAGGAGGGGAGAGACTTCACGATAGCGTAAAATAACGTTTTAGGCAAAATTTATGCAAGTTCTAATGTACAGTATTGTTCTACTCGGTACAAAAATATTTTGTAAGTCAGTGTAAAAGAGCAAACTATAAAATACTTCCTTTCTAATCCCTCTTCACATCATCAGTGAATGCGCCTAAATTGGCTTGAAACCGGTCATGATTTTAATTAAGACTTTTCCAGTGCCAAAGCTGTTTTTTGTGCCTCCTTAGCAAAACCGTTCTTGACGGGGAGCACTCGCGACTGGAACACTAAAGGACCGAAGTGCATTGGTACATAATGTACCCACCGCTTGCGTAATAGTTTAAGTAGCTCAGCACAGCAGGTATGGGCACACTAATGCTAGCAATGCCCCTGTGAAATGTTTTAACTGTTTTCGTACCAACACGTAGGCATAATAGCTTCATAACCAGAATCGGCTGACAAACAATAATATTTCTAATATACTTTGATTGCAATTGGTATCTAAGACACCAGAAAAACCTGTGACTGTGAGCAATTTGTCAAAATATCACAATCGGACCAGAGTACGTCTGCTGGCGTCTAGGACCACAAGCAGACTGCAATTTTCTGAATCTGTAAAACAGTATTTCCCAAAGGGGCACATAGAAACGTAGGAAACGATAAGTTACCGAGCAACCAGCAAGCGCTTAAGGAAGATGTGCACTGTAGATAGGTCCGCCCCGCCCCCCTTTGCCGCCGGCTCGACATTATCCCCTGATACTGGAGGCGTTGTCCAATCAGGCTAAAACAGCAGAGCCGCCGGTGTTTGCTGCCGCCTGCGCCAATTAATACTACATCAGAGTGATTAGTGCGGCGGAGATCAGCAGCGCTGGCTGCGGCGTGCGACAGATAAGGCCGCGCCAGCTGCTTGGTCGCTGCCTGTGGTACGACGCCGGCGCGCACGCGAAGTCGCCCTCCGGTATGTATCGTGTGTGCCTGTCGCGCCCTTCAGTGTAACACTCGCCCAGGGATCACCTATCTCGCCGTGGTATCAACGGTCGGTACTACTGTTTCCAAGAAATTAGCCGCTAATCACGTTATACTTGGCTCTCGGGCTGGCACGAAAAAGAACATTATCGCAGGAGTAAACGAGTGAGGAACAATCTTCCACAATATCGACGCCACTAATACAGCAAAAGCTTTTTTGTTCGTTTTTTTTTATCATGCCTTGAACGAATGTTCTGGTGAACTTGTTTAAATGATACTACTCTTATATCTCACACTCAAAATTTTTCTCCCCAAGTGAAATGAAATCACAATGTCGGAATAAACACAATAAAAGGTTTATGCGGTGTGATTCAGCTGCTCCTGATGCTCTTGTTTTCGCGCACCCACATGAAAGAACAATATTGTTCGCCAACTGTCTCTGGAGATGTGAAGCACATTGTCAAAAAGTCTCAGACTAAAAGGGTAAAGTATACGAAGACATCTTGGACCTATTATACATATTTTGTTTACGAAACTACTTTAGTTCATTAAAGTGGTGAGTCATGTATCAGTCTTTCCCTTGGGTTATATGCCAGAAAATTCTTACTTCCATGCTTCCGATTTTGGTATCTAATGTTAATTTCGTTATTTTCGATGGTGAAACACACTTTATAAGTCAACGTTTATGACCCATCCCGTTGTTGTTGTGGTCATCAGTCCTTAGACTGGTTTGATGCAGCTCTTCAGGCTACTCTATCCTATGCAAGCTTCTTCATCTCCCAGTACCTATTGCAACCTACACCCTTCTGAATCTGTTTAGTGTATTCATCTCTTGGTCTTTCTCTACGATTTTTACACTCCACGCTACCCAACAATATTAAATTGGTGATCCCTTGATGCCTCTGAACATGTCCTTCCAACCGATCCGTTCTTCTAGTCAAGTTGTACCACAAACTTCTCTTCTCCTCAATCCTGTTCAATACCTCCTCATTTGTTATGTGATCTACCCCTCTAATCTGCAGCATTGTTCTGTAGCACCACATTTTGAAATCTTCTATTCTCTTCTTGTCCAAACTATTTATCGTCTATGTTTCAGTTCCATACATGGCTACAATCCACACAAATACTTTCAGAAACGACTTCCTGACACTTAAATCTACACTCGATGTTAACAAATTTCTCGTCTTCAGAAACACTTTCCTTGCCATTGCATGTCTACATTTTATATCCTCTCTACTTCGACCATCATCAGTTATTTTGCTCCCCAAATACCAAAACTCCTTTACTACTTTAAGTGTTCCTATTCTATTCCCCTCAGCATCACCCGACTTAATACAACTACATTTCATGATCCTCGTTTTGCTTTTGTTGATGTTCATCTTATATCCTCCTTTCAAGACACTGTCCATTCCGTTCAACTGCTCTTCCAAGTCCTCTTCTGTCTCTGACAGAATTACAATGTCATAGCAATTTCAAATTTTTATATATATTTTTTAACACCTACTCCGAATTTTTCTTTTATTTCCTTTACTGCTGGCTCAACATACAGATTGAATAACATCGGGGACTCTCATAAGTGCCATCTGGTTTCTGTATGAATTGTAAATAGCCTTTCGCTCCCTGTATTACACCCCTGCCACCTTCAGAATTTGAAAGAGAATATTTGAAAGTGACGAAAGGTTAAATACTTTGAACTGAATGATGTTACAGAGATATCCGAAAACTGTGTGACTGTGACTGATTAGATGTAGAAAGACTTGGATAATTATCTTCGTCAAAAAGTATTGTTTGCCTCATGACTAATTTTCACATGTAGTTTTTACAGAACGATTCCGTTTCCTAACAGTCGCCCAAAGATCTGAGAGAGAATTACTATCGATTATGTGAGTGTTACCTGTCCGGAAGATATTTCTAATACAGACGTAGGGCGGGTTGCACGAAAAACCATCGGTAGAGCCTGCTGAATCAGCCTGTATAGATACAATAATTGAGAATGTCAGTCCAGAAAGATCTCACAATGGAGCCTTTCACTACTGAGTGTCTTATTTGCCGCTGAATCTTTTGGGTAGTATGACGCTGGTCCACGGAACTTTTTCTTTTCTAACGCTTTGTGCAGAGCTGCACTGGACATCTTCAGAGGCTGTCCTTGTTTTGTTGAGTATTGCCAACAGTTCGGACCTAGGAGAGCGACATAAATACTGTGGACAAGAAGGCGTGGACGTGTGAAGGAGTGATCGGCAGAATTAAAACTTAAATATTGCTTGTCGTTTGTTGAAAATAATACTTATCTATCTATTCTGCACAGCCACAATACTTACATCACTCAGTAGAACCAGGAACGCCTCTGAGGATATGCAGCGCACCTCTGGACGAAGAGCTACCAAACGAAAAGTTTCACGGGCCATGGCTATACAACCCGGAAGGTTCTGTAACAGCTAATCCAGAATGATTTTTCATCTTCAGCGGAGTCTGAGTTGGTTTCAAATTTTCTGGCAGATTTAAGCTGTGTACCTGATACGGAATCCAGCCCGCATTGCAGGAGACGGAATTAAAGCTGTTAGGATTGGTCGTAACTCGCTCTTGGGAAGCTTAATCAGCAGAGCACTTGCCTGAAAAGGTAGAGGTCCACGTTCGACTCACGAGCCCAGCACACAGGTTTAATCAGTCAGGAAATTTGAAAAAGAAAAAAACATCAATGGCGGAAATTTCACGTGATAAAATTATGAAATGAAAACCTACAAAGTGATTTTTATACCTAAAGTGACGTGGCTGACCCTGAGACACGAAATTTAAGAAACATGGGATCGCAAATGTGGGGAAATACGCCAAAGTGACATCACCGGATGACGCACCTCGTCGCGCCTGCAGCGGGTGAGCAAATGCTGCAAAATTCTGACATCCTTTGTAAATTTGATCTGCAGTAAATGTAGAAGTTACGAAATTATTTTCTCTGTAAGCAAGTAAAAGCAGTTTTTATTTTGCGTTTCTTTCAAAGGAAATCTACGGCGTTTACTGTTAACGACGCAATTCGAAAAATTATACTCATTCATTTGTCACACAATATGGCAAGTTTTTCTTGTACTGTACTTCGCAATAAGCAGCAGTGTCTGGGAGACCGGTAAATGGAATAATGAAACATCAACGTAAAAGCGTAATTGTCTCACGCAAGTGAAGGAATACAGCCTGCCAGACGGAGGACTCGAAACCTGAGTGCAGAGTGCTTAAGTCGCGCACTTACAAGCGGAGCCACACCGACGTGAATTCTTGGTTGGGATCATCGGAAGTGACAGACCGATAGGATCAACCTTTGCACCTGTGGCGAGGTACGTCACCTGATGATGTTACCTGTTCAACATTTGTCATCCAATTTTGGGTATTTCCCAATATTTGCGACCCGATATGGCTTGTGTTAAATACCTTGCCCAGCTTCTGCTACGTCGCTTCGGATGTCTTTAAGCTTTAGTAAAAATCACTTTGTACACGATTAGATTGATGTTATCTCGTAAATACAAGATGGTACACTTCTGCCAAGTCTCTACACTTAACTCATCATAACCGATCTACACATAGTCATCACTACGCTACCGTGACTTAATACACTCCTGGAAATGGAAAAAAGAACACACTGACACCGGTGTGTCAGACCCACCATACTTGCTCCGGACACTGCAAGAGGGCTCTACAAGCAATGATCACACGCACGGCACAGCGGACACACCAGGAACCGCGGTGTTGGCCGTCGAATGGCGCTAGCTGCGCAGCATTTGTGCACCGCCGCCGTTAGTGTCAGCCAGTTTGCCGTGCCATACTGAGCTCCATCGCAGTCTTTAACACTGGTAGCATGCCGCGACAGCGTGGACGTGAACCGTATGTGCAGTTGACGGACTTTGAGCGAGGGCGTATAGTGGGCATGCGGGAGGCCGGGTGGACGTACCGCCGAATTGCTCAACACGGCGGAAGGTGCACGTGCCCGTCGACCTGGGACCGGACCGCAGCGACGCACGGATGCACGCCAAGACCGTAGGATCCTACGCAGTGCCGTAGGGGACCGCACCGCCACTTCCCACCAAATTAGGGACACTGTTGCTCCTGGGGTATCGGCGAGGACCATTCGCAACCGTCTCCATGAAGCTGGGCTACGTTCCCGCACACCGTTAGGCTGTCTTCCGCTCACGCCCCAACATCGTGCAGCCCGCCTCCAGTGGCGTCGCGACAGCCGTGAATGGAGGGACGAATGGAGACGTGTCGTCTTCAGCGATGAGAGTCGCTTCTGCCTTGGTGCCAATGATGGTCGTATGCGTGTTTGGCGCCGTGCAGGTGAGCGCCACAATCAGGACTGCATACGACCGAGGCACACAGGGCCAACACCCGGCATCATGGTGTGAGGAGCGATCTCCTACACTGGCCGTACACCTCTGGTGATCGTCGAGGGGACACTGAATAGTGCACGGTACATCCAAACCGTCATCGAACCCATCGTTCTACCATTCCTAGACCGGCAAGGGAACTTGCTGTTCCAACAGGACAATGCACGTCCGCATGTATCCCGTGCCACCCAACGTGCTCTGGAAGGTGTAAGTCAACTACCCTGGCCAGCAAGATCTCCGGATATGTCCCCCATTGAGCATGTTTGGGACTGGATGAAGCGTCGTCTCACGCGGTCTGCACGTCCAGCACGAACGCTGGTCCAACTGAGGCGCCAGGTGGAAATGGCATGGCAAGCCGTTCCACAGGACTACATCCAGCACCTCTACTATCGTCTCGATGGGAGAACAGCAGCCTGCATTGCTGCGAAAGGTGGATATACACTGTACTAGTGCCGACATTGTGCATGGTCTGTTGCCTGTGTCTATGTGCCTGTGGTTCTGTCAGTGTGATCATGTGATGTATCTGACCCCAGGAATGTGTCAATAAAGTTTCCCCTTCCTGGGACAATGAATTCACGGTGTTCTTATTTCAATTTCCAGGAGTGTAGATGACCATATGGCCGCCTGGTTGTATTCCTATACCAGATACAGCACACCATGGTCACCTGTGTACGTAGTTAAACAGGTGATTAATATTTTATCTGGTAGGCTTGCAAAAAAATACAAAACTACTACCGAGAGGTGACCCCGTGATTAGCACAAAGGATTCAGATTCGGCAAAACGGTTTGAATTTCCGTTCGGCCAGATTTAAATTTTCCCAAATGTTTCTAAATCGCTTAACAAAAATATCTGCATGGTTCCTTCCCTATGCCGAAATTATTCTTTTATTGCCTCGTTGTCGACTGGACAGTAAACTCTGCAAACGTGACCGTAAGCCAGTAGTGATCTATGAGATATTTAAGTTTCCAAAAGACACCGAATGTAGACATCAGTAAATATAAGGACGTGACGAAGAGACAGGAAGGAGCAACAGGTTTTGCTGTACCCACGCTCACATGATGTATGATTCCGACAGTTATTGCTACAGACATTGAATGAAGGCTCATTCCAGCATGTTAGCGAGGGATCATTGCAACGATAATTGGATGCGATGAACATTTGGAATCACCTCACCTCACATAGGCAGATAAAGCAGACAACAGCAAATTTCATCATATGCCTGCGCGGAATGGCCGAGCGGTTTCAGGCACCATGTCACGGACTGAACGGCCCTTCCCGCCGGAGATTCGAGTTCTCCCTCGGGCATGTGTGTGTGTGTGTGAGTGTGTGTGTGTGTGTGTGTGTGTGTGTGTGTGTGTGTGTGTGTGTGTGTTGTTCTTATCATACTTATCATAAGTTAGTTTAAGTTAGTTTACATAGTGTGTAAGTCTAGGGACCGATGACCTTAGTATTTTGGTCCCTTAGGAATTCACATACATTTTTCATCATGTGCTTGGTTTTCTGAACACCACCACACCCTATTACAACTCAACTCGCTTGCAAAGTCACCTGACTTGAACCCCACAGATAACCGGTAGGGCATGTTAGAACAAAGGCAAAAACGTCAACAACAGTAACCCAGAAATCTGGCGCCATCAAATGCTCAGCAAGGGGCTCAACCTGCACAACTTCGTGGATTCACTTCTTAACCGAATACAGGTGGCTAACAAGTGTAAGGTGTAGTTACCCGGTATTAAGTGACACTTGTGATGATTTCGATACAGGTGACTCGTTTTTTGTTGGGTGATGTTATTAAGACCAGGAAAAACAGCGATTTTCTTATACTGTTCACATCTAGTATTTAAGTTGTAAAATCTAGCCTTTGTATAGTTTTACATCTAATACCGTGTCTTTGTTTCACTATGACAGGATGACTGTTGAAAATCGACTTTCGATAGAAAAATATCTAGTACAAGAAATAAATGTTAATTGTGATGTCAGAAGTTCCAGGATATGGTGTCGTGTAAACAATTTCTATTGGCTGTAAGGCATGTATCCCATAGACTGAATCCAGTGAACGATACTATGTACCAAAGATATTAGTAACGCATATTGATAACAAAGGTTGATTTTCCGTCACTGAAAGTTTAATATAATTCTCATGTGGGAAACTACACTGCTTCTCCAAAGAAATTGGTATAGGCATCCGTACTCAAATACACAGGTATGTAAACAGAGAGAATAAGGCGCTACTTTCAGCAGCGCCTATATAAGATAACAAGTACTGGCACAGTTGTTAGATCAGATACTGCTACTACAATGGCGGGTTATCAAGATTAAAATGTGTTTGAACGTGGTCTTATAGTCGGCTGCACAGCATCTCCGAGGTACCGATGAAGTGTGAATTTTCCCATATCATTATTTTACGAGTGTACCGGTAATATCAGGAATCCGGTAAGACATCAAATCTCCGTCATCACTGTGACCGAAAACAGATCCTGCAAGAACGAGACCAACGACGATAATGCTGGATTGTCAACAGGTGACAGCGTGCGAAACATTTAACGAAACATCGTCAATATAGGCTTTCAGAGCCAAATGCCAACTAATGTACCTTTGATGACTGCACGACACGAAGGTTTACGCCTTACCTGGGTCTGTCAACACCGCCATTGGAAAGTTGATCACTGGAAACATGTTGCTTGCTCCGACGATTCTCATTTCAAATTAAATCTAGCGGATGGACGTATACTTATATGGAGACCACCTCATGAATCTATGGACCTTGCATGAAGGCAGAGAACTATTCCAGCTGCCGGACCTATTCCAGCTGACGAAGGCTCTGTAATGCTGTGGGGCTTGTGCAGTTGGAATGATATGGGATCCCTAATGCGTCTAGATACGACTCTGACAGGTGGCACGTACGTAAGCATCCTATCTGATCACCTGCATCCTTCCATGACCATTGTGGATTGCGATGGACTTGGGCAATTCTAGCAGGACAATGCGACACCCCACACCTCCAGATTTGCTACAGAGTAGCTCCAGAAACACTGTTCTGAGTTTAAACATTTCCGATGGCCACCGAACTCGCCAGACCTGAACATCACATCTGGAATAACTTGTAACGAGCTGTTCAGAAGAAATCTCCATCCCCTCGTAATCTTATGGGTTTGGGACAGCCCTGCTAGGTTCATAGTGTCAATTTCCTCCAGCAGTACTTCAGACATTAGACGAGTCCATGCCACGTCCTGTTGCGGCACTTCTGCGTGCTCGCGGGGCCCTACGCTTGATTAGGCAGGTGTACCAGTTTCTTTGGCTCTTCAGTTTACTGGACTGTTGTAAGGGTGCCAGAGTCAATAATTAAATGAAATATCAATTTGGAGGGATCTTTCATAGTCCCTCAAGGGATTAGGAAACGAGACACTGTTGATGATCCGTCTGACGCTGGGACATGACGACATTTAGCTTAGCTGACCCAGAGTATAACGGGTGAGAAACAGACTACGCAGTGACAGTGTATCTCACAGGACCTCTCTACTCTGTAATCCTCACCCAACGCTATCGTTATACTTAGTCATTACACTCTGATACACGATACAGGACACATATTAATATGAAACATAGGTCACGAAAGTTACGTTTATCGAGTCCAGGGGAACACAGTGAGCCGTATGAAAGATATATTCTATCCCCATCACTGAACAGCTTAACGACTCCAAGAGGAACTCGTTTACATCTTATTCTTTTACCACTTAACCGAGTTTCTTGTTGTTGTATTCCTGTAACTGAAACTAAGCACACGTCTAGATCTCATTTTCAATTTCAGTAGTGTGTGTACTGAGCACATTTTCTATTGAAATGGCTAGCATCCAAATAAACGAAAGGTTAATGATTTATATAAAGAAGTCTTCTATTCGTTTTCTTTACCAATAACACGGTTTAATTTGTAGCTACACACGACAAGCCTATAGGGAAAAGATTGCTTCAAAAGTCACAGCGTGTGTTGCTATTCCATGTCTCAAGAGTGAGTTTATGTTGCGTTGCAGTTACATTTGATTTTAATGATGCAGTGAAATAGGTAGAAATATATTGTACTTAACAGTTATATAGAATTTATTCAAGTAGCCTATTTCTCCAACCGGCCGCTGTGATCGAGCGGTTCTAGGCTCTTCAGTCCGGAACCACGCTCCTGCCTCGTGCATGGATGTGTGTGATGTCCTTAGGATACTTAGGTTTAAGTCGTTATAAGTCTAGGGGACTGATGACCGCAGATGTTAAGTCCCATAGTGCTTAGAGTCATTTGAACCAATTTTTCCTAGACTTACGTAATGTTGCCTTATAACAGTCACTATTTAGGTGTGGAATCACCCACCCAACACAAAAGGAGATGGGAAAATAATTTAGGTAAAGTAGTAGGAATTGAAGGAAACCTGTGATAGCTCCGACTTGGATATGGCACGGTAATTTAAAATGGAAAGTGGGTAACGTGGCATCGTGAGATAATCATACAAGGAAAAGAAGGGTACCATTCATTGCAGCAAAGCTGCTTTCATTTCCTAGTTACGACTCACGTTTTCTTTTTACGCTTGACAAGAACGCTGATGGTGTTAACACGAGCCAAACGCATTCAGATCATCCTGATGTCTTGAGAGAGGAGATCGCAGAGGTTTTCAATCATCTCCATCCGCACCGACCACCTATTGTTCATAGTGCGATGGTGAAACTTCTCGCAAAATCCATGAAACTGCCTCTTTCGGAGTCAAGTCGAAAGCTGGACGTCTGTGGATGTAACAGCAGCAGCTCCTCACTGAAGAATCTGGAGAGTAGCATCAGCTGCTTCTCGCAGCAGAATTATGCCCACAAACAAAAGGCACCCTTACAGAATGAAAATGTTATGTCAGCTAAAGCAATCAGTTACGTCGACTTTAGATTGCTGAACCTGTGGCGCGCAAACTAGAAAATGACCCTCGTCTCACCTACGACGCACTACTTACGATAGATGGAGCTAATTTCTATGTGTACTGAGAGATACTGATCAAAGGTCAGCCCTCAGCCATTTGGACCTACTTGAGTCACTTGATTCTTCGGAATTGGATTGAAGTCCGTGAGATTTCTATCTGTGTGGACGTATGAAGGAACTTGGTTATACATCAAGGATTACAAACCTTTCGTTCTCCGTGGAGAGGATTATTGTTCGCATTCCGGTTCAGGTGATGGTTAAAATCTATTAGGAATGGGTGGAGTGCATAACTACCACAAAACGTGCTGTACAACACGTCGAGCTATCTTGTACCCTTAATATGCTATCACCAGCAGTTGTCGTGTTATCTTCACAACATGGGTCACTCATGAATGAATAAAGCTATGACGAAATTAAAGGTGTCAATGGCCTTGCCGCAGCGGTAACACCGGTTCCCCTCAAATCACCGAAGATAAGAGGTGTCGGGCTTGGGTAAAACTTGGTTGAGTCACCGTCCAGGTCTGCCGAGTGCTGCTGGCCAGCGGGGTGCACTCAGCCCTTATGAGACCAATTAAAGAGCTGATTGAGTAGCGACGGCACCAGTCACGAAACCTGACAACGGGCAGGAGAGTGGTGTACTGACCACGTGCCCATCAGTATCCGGATCTGGTGATGCCTAACGGCTAAGGATGACACGGCGGCCGGTAAGTTCGCAGGCCGCTGTGGCCCAGCGTTTCTAGGCGCATTAGTCCGGAACCGCGCTGCTGCTACTGTGGCAGGTTCGAATCCTGCCTCGGGCGTGGATGTGTGTGATGCACTTAGGCTAGTTAGGTTTAAGTAGTTCTAAGTCCCGGGAACTGATGGCCTCAGATGTTGAGTCCAATAGTGCTTAGAGCCATTTGAGCCATTCGGTACCGTGGCGCTTCTAAGACCTGTTCGAACGGTGATTTTTTTTTTTCAAATCGGATATTATTCTTTCTGACGTGTAAATCTCTGTGTGATACGTCATATTTCCTCTTTTCTTACGAAGGTTAAAAGTTGCATCCAAGATAGCGGCTTCCAAAATGGGTCGTGTTGAAAACATAGAATCGATTTCGTCCTTCACTTTAAGCCTCAGTTTATCCGCCTGTTTTTGTTTTAGAACACTGATTGCAAACCAGTGGCGTACATTGCACAATTTTGACATTTACTTAATAATTGTACCCGTAGCAAGATTATAGTTTATTATTCGCTAGTGTGATTGGTATACATAAAAATTTACCAGACGTCATTCAGATTTCACGTTCTCCTACAAACAAAATTCATCGTGCTCCTGCTTACATCGCTCGTGTCGTTTTAGCTGACAATAGACCAAAAGACCTTGTAAATATATAATTGATTTTACTCCTCCTTACCTCGCTCACTTCTATTTTGCTGAACTCATTAGACCTGTCTGTTTATTTCTGTTCCCAGAAACAAAACGAATTCCGTTGCGTTTACTTTAACTCGAAATAACAGCACCTTGATCCTGATACCTCATGTTTAATTGTTTAATGGGTCTTCATTTTCACATTTTACGACCGGCTGAAGTGGCCGAGCGGTTCTAGGCCCTACAGTCTGGAATCGCGCGATCGCTAAGTTCGCAGGTTCGAATCCTGCCTCGGGCATGGATGTGTGTGATATCTTTAGGCTGGTTAGGTTTAAGTGGTTATACGTTCTAGGGGACTGATGACCTCAGAAGTTAAGTCCCATAGTGCTCAGAGCTATTTCAACCATTGTTTTCACATTTTACGTGTTAAAAATTAATAATTGTCATCAATTTTCTTGCAGTACGAATGAATTCCAAAATTTGTATCGTTGGATAGGCGTCCCACATGGGTGTATTTGTGTAAGCGCTCGCGTGAGCTTGTGGGAATGTATTAAAGGGGCAGGTGTATCTCCCATACGTAACGTGCTGCGGCCTCACGTCTTTCTAACATTGACAGGTTGGTAACGTTAAACGAGTTCAGACAGACAGAATTCAGAGTAGCTGTTCCTGGTGGAGCCGTATATTGTCATTTAAAACAAATGACACAGTCCAGCTTTGCTGCACATTGTAAGTAGGCTGTTTAGATTTTTATGTTGGTAACGCCACGTAGCGCTCTGTATGAAAATCACTGACTGTGCTGTGTGCAGTCTGTGGCTGGTTGGCATTGTTGCAATATTCGCTATTGTAGTGTTGAGCAGTTGGATGTGAACAGCGCGTAGCGTTTCGCAGTTCTCGGAGGTGAGCCGTCAACAGTGGTGGATGTGGGGAGAGAGATGACAGAATTTTGAGAGCGGACGATCTGGACGTGTGTCCATCAGAAAGAGTAAATTTGTAATAATGGATATCATGAAGACTTTTGAACACTATTAAGGTCAACACATTGTTTGTTCTCTACCAAAATCTTTCATTTGCTAACTATGTGTATCAGCAGTTAGGGCCTTCAGTAGTTAAAATCTTTTCTTTAAATGGCAGTATTGGCGCTCGCTGTATTGCAGTAGCTCGAGTAACTATGATTCTTGTGAGGTAAATGATTCATGAAAGGTACAGATTATTGTTAGTCAGGGCCATTCTTTTGTAGGGATTATTTAAAGTCAGATTGCGTTGCGCTAAAACTATTGTGTGTCAGTTTAGTGATGATCAGAATATGTAAAGAGAGAAATGTCTGAGTACGTTCAGTTTTTCTCAGCTGTCTGAAAATCAAGTAACGTAAGAGGTTTACCAAGACAGCAATTCATAAATTTTTCTAAGGGGTCGTTTAAACATTAATTAAGGATAGGGAGTATCATTAGGGCAAAAACAGCCATCAAGCTGACCTGGTCACCCCATAGCCTACCCCTCTCCCCTAGACCAGAATTTATATCTATTAACAACACAGCAGCAAATACTACCAACATCCAAATCGGAAACCAAGAATTAGTTTCAATGCCTATAGAGGTGGTTAAAACAACGAACTAGAATTATGCTGCTGCGCGGCAGAAATTCCCATTTCGTATAGGAAGCGTATACATTTTGTGACTGCTTAAAATCTGTTACCGTAAATGTCGGGAGAATTACTTCAGATCTGCATTTCCTGGAGATGCGGAGATTGGCACTGATCCTCGAAAGTTCGAGTCCAAACATTAATATCACCAGACCTATCTACTCAGAAGTTTATGCTGTAGTTATCTCAATGTTTCTTAAGAATATCGACGTACTAGGCTGTAGATACGGCTATCGTTATATAGAGCGCTCGCGATGACAGCGCCACTACGTTCTGCAGCGATATCTTACATACTCTGCGATATGACGTGGCCGTTGAGGCTGACAACTGTGCTGACATTTTCCTCGTCACGAAACCCTTAGATAGCACATAATATTTTCGCTATGAAGCTTGCGGTTTATTCTCGTGAACTTATTTCAGACGTTCTTACTGTTATAGAAATGTCACAGAAGCGATAATACCTCTGAATTTGGAGAACGTTTATTGGAAAGTCTACTATTCGCTGCACTGTTGGATCGGAATAAATGCTGAATTATACAATACTGGAAGACCTGCTTACATTCGACGCCTGCTAGAAGAATAGGTGAGTATATATAGGTGAATAAATATAGCCGTATAAAGTATAAATATGCAAAAACATCAATTATTGTTAGATTATTCTATTGGAAATAAATGACGGGAATATAGAAATTCAGAAGCGATGAGTAATTTATTAAAGATTTTGAAAAGATTGTCAGAATCTGACTGCGTTGGATTTTATGTTATGCCATTTCCTCGGTGTTGTATTTAGCTACAATTTATTTTATTTTTTGAAGTCATCAGCCTTCTGACTGGTTTGAAGTAGCGCACAAAGAATTTCTTTCCTGTGCCAATCCCGTCGTTTCAGAGTAGCACTTGCAACCTACGTCCTATATTATTTGCTGGACTTATTCCAAACTTTGTCTTCCTGTATAGTTCTGGCCCTCTACAGCTCCCTTTGGTACCAAGGAAGTCGTTTCCTACGGTCTCAACAATGTCGTATCATCCTGTCTCGTCTCCTTGCTCTGTTTTCCAAATACTCCTTTCCTTTCAGATTCCACGCAGAACCTTCACATTCCTTACCTTATTAGTCCACGTAATCAACGTTCTTCTGTAGCACCACATCTCAAATGCTACGATTCTCTTCTGTTCTAGTTTTCCCACAGTCCTTGTTGTATTACTACACGATGCTGTGCTCTTGTCTGAAATTAAGGCCAATGTTTCATACTAGTAGACTTCTCTTGGCCAGTAACGCCCTTTTTGCCAGAGTTAGTCTGCTTTTGATGTCCTCCTGCCTCATTCGTTATTTTGCTGCCTTGGTAGTAGTATTCCTGAACTTCATATGCTTCATGACCATCAATCATGTTCCCTTTTCTGCTATTTTTCACTGCTTTAGTCTTTCTTCGATTTACTCTCATGCCGTATTCTGTACTCATTAGACTGTTTACTTCATTCAGCAGATCATGTGATTCTTCTTCACATTAACCCAGGATAGCAATGTCATCAGCGAATCGTATTACTCACATCCTTTTACCTCGAATTTTAATCCCACTCGTGAACCTTTCTATTAATTCCATCATTCTTTTCTCCATTTACAGATTAAGAAGTAGGGGGAAAGACTACTTCCTTGTCTTACACACTTCTTTCTTGGTCGTTCACTCTAATTACTTCCTTTTGGTTCTTAAAGAAATTGCATACAGCATACCCCGAATTTCCTCAGAATTTCGAACACCTTCACCATTTTAAATCGTCAAACGCTTTTTCCGTGTCTACAGATCCTAGAAACGTGTTTTGATTTTTCTTTATTTATGCTTTCATTATCTGCCCCATCGTCACAATTGCCTCTATGGTGTCTTTACCTTTCCTAAGGCCAAACTGAGCGCCATGTAACACATCTTCAATTTTCTTTTCCATTCTTCATGAGTTGTTAAGCTGATTGTGCGATAATTCTCTCACTCGCCAAATCTCGCTCTCTTCGAAATTGTGTGGCTAAAATTTTTTCAGAAAGTCAGACGGTGTATCGAAATACTCATACGTCTTACACAACAAATAGAATATTCATTTTGTTGTCACATACGACAAATATTTTAGAAACTCAAACTAAATGTTGTTTCTAATTACACCGAAGGTTTCTTTGAGTTTCCTGTATGCCTATTCACTCCTTTATAGAATCGTTTCTTTTTCGATTGCATCACGTTTTTGGTGCAGCTGTTTCATCTTAGCTTCTCTGCACTTCCTATTTACATAATCCGTCAACCATATGTATTCTTCTGTATTCCCGAATTCCCCTCTTTGAGTCTTTGACGATACCGGTGGTAAAATGAGAATGACTTCTTATGTTCGAAGTCTTTCTGCGCCAGTGCTGACTATTAATCAAAATTTTAACGGGAACGGATTTCGAATTTGGAACGGAGGACGTTTTGATTACTAATCGAAGGCGCTAATCTTTACCCTCCAGGGCACACTACAGTCGCTATACCAAACTGTCTTTTATTAGACATATGCGTTTTAAGCCGCCATATGTTATACGTTTTTCCTCAAGTTGATGATGGTTAATAGAGCCGAAACCGGTTGAGGAATTGTAAACAATCCTATTGGAGTAACATCTGCAACTGAGCGTTATACCAGAAGTTGAAAATACTGCTACATTTGTAAAGTTCGGTCGTATGACAATAAAAGAACTTACAACGGTAGCTGTATTTTCAATCACTGAATAATTATAAGATACTGCTGATTGACAAATAAAAATATTCTATATATGTGTCACGACCGTAGCCAATTACCAACATAAATAAAGTAGGAGCTTTTATGTTGCTAAGAGAAGGTCCACATAAAAACAATTGTCAGAAAATCTGAGACTCGTTGAAAGAATCTAAAGGAAATATAACTCAACCACAAAACAAATGTATTGCAAATCAGTTGGTGTTTGGTCGATTCTGGAGTATTGGTTTCACATGGGACCTTAATCATGATGGGTTGACAGAAAAGCTAGAGATCTACCCATGACTGTCGAATTTCGATATAGCATCGTATACACAACAAATAAAAATTGTAGGCGCTACCAGATTGGCTTACCGCATCACAGAGACGTTTAGTGTCGAATTCTAGAGAACGTGCTTTTTAAGAGGAGCAATACAACATATTACATCCTCCCTCGTAAGTCTTGTCAGATGACTACGAAGAGAATATCATAGAGATCAGAGCCCATACGGACGCTTACGACCGCGCTCCTTCGCTCGCATGATTTGTGAGTATAACGGGAGGAGGAATGAGATGACAATGGTACACGGAGTATTCTCGACTACACACCACACGTTGGCAACATGGTACATCAGCGGAATCAGCTGCTCGTGTTATATGAAAGACAATGACTGTCTAACACAAGGAGAAAAGTAGTACTACCTTTTATGTATACACGAAGTTGCGATTAGGGATTTCCGTTCAAACAGCTGTAAGACTGTTGCAGAAATAAAGCAGTATTACTAATTATGACGTCATGATTTTGCCACTGGTAGACGGTTTTGCTGACTTCCCCGTAGACCACGGTACTCGTCGTCGACAGCGGCCCCGCTCCAAAGTGTCTCCTCAACCACGTTAGCTGACCATTTGGCTTTAATGACAAATTTAATAGTCAAGTACAGTACTCTTCTCATCAGTATTGATTTTATTTAAATGTAGAAATTACATATACTGACTTAAACAATTTTTTTAAGAAGTACCATCTGAAAATAAACATTCTTACGTGTTCTTCCCATAGACATTGTGAATTTTATATTGCGATTACCATTTGCATGAACGTTTTTTCCACCTGCTGCGCAGGTAGAGCGTCACTTCGCTACATGCTCAGCAAGAAATGACTATGGCAATAACGCCCACCACTTCTGTTATGCCTAACGTCACACATTTTCATTTTGTAAGTTTCACTCAGCGTCCTTATCTGGATATCGTCTGTGACCCCAGTTGATATGAGATACGTGCGGCGAAGTCCTGATGATGCTAGACGGATATACGCCTACATGAATATTAAGTAAGTTTGAACTTTGCTATTCGAGCGTCATCCTCTTTAAGCTGCGATGTGTGTTTTCTGTGAAAATATTGTCACGCAAATAGTCTCTGTTCTTCAGTAAAGTAAAATGACTTTGTACTGGTAGACATTTGAATTTAATGACAAATATTTCTACCACTATACAGTTTTCACACTGCAACACATTTGTTAATTACTGCGTAACCTTGTTAGAGAGCGAAGTGCCCTTACGTCAGATCTCAGGGCCTCTCGCTTCAGAAATGCTTGGGATCTTTGGAGTAAGTCCAAAGTCAACTGCTCGTTTACAAAATTAGTTTCAGATTCAAGTGTTAAGTACCTGTCCCAAATTTTGTTGAAATCGGTCTATTAGTTTATGACCTCTTCACTATCGGCCCAGAAGGTGATTAAGACGTGCTCAAGCCTCCGGTGCGACTTTGTGCCCTAGATTAAACCCGCCGTTGATTTATCGCCTATCGGTTGGCTGAGGAACTCCTGTAACTACGAAGCTTCTATGCTGTCATTAGCTCAAATTCATTGCCTCACACCTTCATTCTGGATTTGTGGTTGTTGTTTCATTATGTATCATATAGGGTCTTCCCTGGTTCGCGCGGCTCCCCCCGTCGGGGGTTCGAGTCCTCCCTCGGGCTTGGATGTGTGTGTTGTCCTTAGCGTAATTTAGTTTAACTTAGATTAAGTAGTGTGTAAGCCGAGGGAGCGATGACGTCAGCAGTTTGGTCCCATAGGAACTTACCACAAGTTTCCAATGTTATGGTTCTCTTTTCCTTAGATAGAGTAGTGCCTAGTGAGAGTCTTCTGGAAAATTCGGTTGTTCTGTGATCTAGGTACCAATGCTACGAATTAGAATGCAGGCCAAAGACAAAACATTTCTGATGATTTTTTTTTCTGATTTGGACTAGATGATGTCAAGGATTTTGTTGAGATGAAGTTTATTGTTTCTGTAAAATTAGAAGAGACGTGAAATTTACGTTTTTGAGACATAGCTTTTCATAGATTGTTATTGAGAATAAAAAATCTGATCTCGTCTTGGCACACTTTGAAACGTCCCCTTAGAAAAATTATTAATTACTGTGCTGGTAAACCTCTTACGTTATTTGATTTACAAACAGCTGAGCAAAACTGAACGAACTCAGACCTTTCTCTCTTTGCTTATTCTGATCATCACTAAACTGACACACAATGTTTTAGTGCAACGGAATCTGACTTTCAATAATCCCCACAAAATGACTCTGAGCACTATGGGACTTAACTGCTAAGGTCATCAGTCCCCTAGAACTTAGAACTACTTAAACAGATCTAACCCAAGGACGTCACACACACCTGTGACCGGGGCAGGATTCGAACTTGCG
The DNA here is from genome assembly GCF_023897955.1 of Schistocerca gregaria. Lineage (NCBI taxonomy): Eukaryota > Metazoa > Arthropoda > Insecta > Orthoptera > Acrididae > Schistocerca > Schistocerca gregaria. The sequence goes on from NC_064920.1 coordinate 511,937,856, forward strand.
ACCGTAGCGCCTAGAACCGCTCGGCCACTACCACAAAAGAATGGCCCTGACTAACAATTACCTATACCTTTCATGAATCACTTACCTCACAAAAATCTTCGTTATTCGACATACGAAATACAGCGAGCGCCAATACTGCCAGCTAAATAAAAGACTAACTACTGAAGGCACTAACTACTGATAGGCACAGTTAGGAAATGAAAGATTTCGATAGAGAATAAACACTGTATTTACCTTAATAATGTTCGAAAGTCATAATATCTATATCAGTTCATGACATCCAGTCTCACAAATTTCCTTTTTCTGACGGACACACATTCAGATCGTCCGCTCTCAAAACTGTGGCATATCTACCCCCACATCCACCATTGCTAGCGTCTCACGTCCAACTGCACAACGCTACGCGCTGTTCACATCCAACTGCCCAACACTACAATAGCGAATATTCCAACAGTGCCAACCAGCCACAGACTGGGCACAGCATAGTCAGTGATTTTCATACAAAGCTATACGAGGCGTTAGCAACATAGAAACCTAAACAGCCTACTTACAGCTTTTCTGATCAATCGTGAAGCTCAGGGACTTAACACGTTAATCAGGGGTGGGCAGATGCTCTATTATGGGCGCGGACGTCCGCATGCCCCCACACTGGTTCCCGCGGGCGCTGACAGCCAGAAGTTTACCTCTACCTCTCTGTTAACATCGATCGTTTGTTACAGATGTGCGCGTGGCATGTTGGGCCTGTTTACTTCCTTCCGTTAGCGTAGTAGGTGTTGAAATCTCTTCACATTATGACAAAATCACTGAATCGGTTGAAGCCCTAAACTTCAATCAACAGTGGGAGAAGAATTACTTTTTATTGAAACACAAAAAGCCCCTCATTGTTTGTTTTGTAATGCTATTCTATGGTCGAGGATGAAATACAAAGTGAAGTGACATTTTAAACTCCATCATGAGAAATTGGGGATCGCTTTACATACTGAGGAAAGAATGCCAAACTTCTCGAACTAAAACATGAAAGAGAGAGAGAAAAAAAGTTGATATAAATGTATGACATTTCTTGAAAATGTTATTGTTATATATATAACGCATTATGTGATTTTTTCCTTCGGTTTTTCCTCTTCCTCGTAACGTATCTATAGGGTGAGAACCACATCAGGAAAGGCAACAGGCAAATGCCATACTTTCAGATTTCCGAAAAAGAGTTCGACACTATACTGGAGACCGTTAACGAAGGTACGTGAATACATAGTAGGATCCAAGGTATGTCGCTTGCTCGAAGACTTCTAAAGTACTTTAAGTAGGCTGTTTACGTTTTTTTATTGGTAACGCCACGTAGCGCTCTGAAAATCACTGGCTGTGCCGTGTGCAGTCTGTGGCTGGTTTGCATTGTTGTCTGCGATTGTAGTGTTGAGCAGCGGCAGCTGGGTGCTAACAGCGCGTAGCGTTGCGCAGTTGGAGGTGAGCCGCCAGCAGTGGTGGATGTGGGGATAGAGATGGCGGAGTTTTGAAATTTATAAGAATGGATGTCATGAACTGATATATATATATATATATATATATATATATATATATATATATATATATATAATGACTATTAAGGTAAATACATTGTTTGTTCTCTATCAAAATCTTTCATTTGCTAACTATGCCTATCAGTAGTTAGCGCCTTCAGTAGTTTGAATCTTTTATTTAGTTGGCAGTAGTGGCGCTCGCTGTATTGCAGTAGTTGGAGTAATCAATATTTTTGTGAGGCAAGTGATTTGTGAAACGTACAGGTTAATATTAGTCAGGGCCATTCTTTGTAGGGATTTTTGAAAGTCAGATTGCGTTTCGCTAAAAAATATTGTGTGTCATCTTAAGCACAGTCGTGTATAAATTGTTCTAAGGGGACGTTTCATATGTCGACCCTTAGTCGAGGATACCTCACTGGAATCTTCTGATTTTTTTCTTGTAGTTTGTGTAATTAATGTAGCTTTTGTTTATTGCTAGCGTGTAATTGTAGAGAGAATCTCCTTTGCAGTTGCAGTCTTTCATTGTTGTACAGTAAAACAGTTGTGGCATGCATGTAGGTTTGCACCAAGTACTTCGCAACTGCGCTTGCAATTAACTAAATATTATTTGCTATGTCAATGTGTTCTCTTATTTTTGCTCTTCAAATTGTGGTTTTCTGTGTTATCGTGTGAAATATTGTGACAATAATGGCGTGTGAATAACGTAACACTAGGCTCCAAAGTAAACTGAGAAATAATAGTGACGACGAGCGTAGCTCACCAGCACCACTGTGTAATGAATTAACAGACATTCAAAGTAGTAATTTGGTAACTATGCATAGGGAAATGGAGCGCGCGTCAAATAATGGTGTAGACAGTGAAACAGGTAGTGAACAGGGAAGCATTATCGACGATCGGTCGGCAACAGCTCGCCTCAGGAATCGGGAATGACAGAACACAATCTTGCAAATACTGCAGATTCAGGTTTCGGGTCCTCACCGTTTTCTAAAATAAGTCAAGACACATTTTCTTCTTGTCAAAATGCGAATATTGCCGGTTCAAATGCACTGCCGAATAGCAGTGAGGAACATGTTTCAGACACCAGTGCACTGTTATTACCGTTAATGCAACAAATGGGACAGAGGCTACAAAAGTTAGACACAATGCTTGAACAAAATCAGAAACAAATGGGACAAAATCTTCAAAAGTTAGACACAATGGAACAAAATCTTGTCCTCAGGAGGGTACACGCTTACTTTGTGTACCATGTGTTTAGCAAGCACAAGGAGCCCTAGCTAATATGGTATTTGCTTATACAACTTTACACATCGGTACCATATTTCTCTAACACATTAATTACACAGCTATCTGATCATTTAACTGGGACAAACATTCATTTTACTACATCAGTGACAGGTGTTTACGTGATTGCACAGTTGGATAACTTCACACTTACGAAAGTGGTATTTTATCTGTACTTTGTGAACTGTTCATATTTTTTCGGAACCACTGTGATACTATGAGAGCTTTGAATGACATATTTAGTATGAGATCATGATTTTTAAAGTATGTTTGAGGTAGAGGACACTTTTGACATGAGCACAGAATTTTTTTTAGGTTCTGAAATTATTGGAGGAAGCTACGACGATTTTGATATTTGGCTGAGGTTTTATGATGTTCTGATGACGATGTGTATTATGCTGTTGCGGTATGTTTATGATCAATAAGCTGATCCTATATGAGGAATTTGATTATGCTACATATTTATTACGATGAGATATTGAAGAAGTGTCTACGAATATGTGTATATGTAATAAGGTAAGGAATAACGAGTAGTGGTTAGGGACTCCGGTTTGTGAAAAAGGATGTTGAAAACCGAGAATCGTACTTTAAGTGTTATGAAATGTATGTAAATGCGTGAATGTATTACAATGCCGATGAAAATTTTTTGGACACTGTTATATCAATAGGATTTTGTTTCTACAGATGTGTATCGCAAATTCTTGACCTGTGAAATTTTTTATATGAGACTGTCACTGTAGCGGAAACTGCTGTCGTAAATTTTTCAGTAAGAAAGGTAAGTGACCATCTGCACATAATGCGTCGTGGGCACCCAGCTGTGCGACAGTCGCCTGGGAGAAAAGCCATTACTGTGTGCCTTTCAGAGGCACAGGTAAAAATAAAGCCATTATCCTCGCTATTGACATTCCTTTGTAGAAAGCATAGTAAATACGACACCCTCAAACTTGAAAACATGATTACACTGTAAAGTTCTTAATTTATGATATTTACTGAAGTGAAATGATGAGCAACGTTTCATGTCTATTGTTTTGCTAGTTGGAAGATTGTTTACTGCATTATGAAATGCCTTATGGCTAGCGAATGACGTTTCACGCCTTGCTTTGCCTATTTTGTTTAATATCTAGTTTCTAGCTGCACTGGAGCATTGGTTGAAATAAAATTTAATAGATGTACTAATATAGTTATTTTATGCCTACAGACCCAGTAAAAAAAAAAAAATGATCTACTTCCAAGGAAACGAGGGAACATAAATAGGCGTTTCCCTTCACAGAAACTGCATAAATAATTTTTTTTACAATTTGGTAACTTGTCTGCTAGCGTATGTTCTCGTGGTGCATCACTCTAGTGTTAAGATGTGACATAGGTATTAAACATTTTCACTGTAATATTTTTTCTGCTTCAGCTTTGTCTTGTTTAGATATAATTTACTGCATTTTCTGCTGCTGTTTGCCAGGCATAGTGCTAGTAAATTTCACTTTGTATTACTCTGTTAAGCCAGTTTCACTACTGATTTATTTTTCTTGTTGCTGTTCATTGCTTCATATTAGTTGTAATGTTACATTTGATTTTCTAAATCCTATATTGTTGCTTTTTTGCCAATTTGCATTTTTTTGTCCTTACTGTTTGTGTTCATTGTTTTGTGCTGCTGCATTGCGTCGTCCCTTAGTTTAGCATCTGAGCTCAGTAGCTTTAAGTTAGCTTAGGAGGGGGTAGACTATATAAAAATCTAACTATGATGAATTGGAAGAAAAACATTGAGAAGCTATAAGAAAATGGTTTGGCCAACAAAAAAAAAAATGGTGTACAGTGGAGAAAATCTATTTTTGAAAGAGGATGTGATCAGAATACAGAAAGCATGCTTCGATAGGATTTTTTTTTGGCTGGAGCAAATGTTGAAATAAGAGGGACGATCTATGCTATGAAGTTTTGGGTTGGACTGCAGTACCAAATGTTACCCTGAAAACAAACCCTGTCCTTTCCTTTTGTGTAATCCCACTATGTGTTTGTGTACCCTTGTGTATTTATTTTCTGCGTGTCTCTGTGTACTGTTTCATAGAATTTTTTTCTGTTCTAATACTAAGCTACATTCACTATGATGAAGAATACCATTATCCTCAAATATAATTTGCATCAATAATATGTTATTTACTTTGTAAAGATGTTTAGACATTATTTATTCTATTTTGTTTTAATGCTCATGTGTGAAGTTGATGTTTCAAAAGTTATTCTGATCTTTTATGTATTTACTTATGTCATAATTCCTGTAACACTGATGTATATGTTATTTCGATTCTTTTGTGAAGCCTGTACTACTACAAATGTTATCTGTATTATGTTCTTTAATGATATATTTTGTACCTTTGTTATTGTATTCTTATGTTATAAAATTGTAATTGACACCAGTTCATCAAATTAAGTAACTTGTAAATTACATTTCACTGCACACGTTTCTGTTGGTCATAGTATATGGACAATATGTGAGAAGTAGGGACTGATAGTGTTTGCACGTGTGTTAATAATTCAGTAAGGGACTGGATAACAGCATTGCTGGTTGTAAGGGCATTTCAAAAACAATTTTTGTGAGTGCACAAATGGTGGTTATGGACTTGCTATATTATCCGCAAGACTCTTCAATGGTAATTGTGCGCCTGCACAGTCGGAACAGATGGCTGCTGGCTATCTCTACAAGGACTACAGTGGGTCTACACCTTTGATGACCCACCAATACCATTATTTCTACAAGGACTGCAGTGGGTCTGCACCTCTGGTGGCCCACCAATACCGTAATCTCTACCAGGACTACAATGGGTCTACTTTCAGTAGTTTGAATCTTTTATTTAGTTGGCAGTAGTGGCGCTCGCTGTATTGCAGTAGTTGGAGTAATCAATATTTTTGTGAGGAAGTGATTTGTGAAACGTACAGGTTAATGTTAGTCAGGGCCATTCTTTGTAGGGATTTTTGAAAGTCAGATTGCGTTGCGCTAAAATTATTGTGTGTCAGTTTAATCGCAGTCTTGTACAATTTTTCAACGGGGAAGTTTCAGTACTAGAACCCAATATGTCGTCCTCGACGGCGAGTGTCCGTCGGAGAGGGGGATAACATAAGGAGTGCCCAGGAAACTGGAACAAGAGTGTTATTTTCTATATGCGGGACTATCTGATTCGCTTTGATACTGTGGTATACAGGAAGGTGTCGAAGATGAGTGACTGTAGGTTGATAAAAGATTACGTTGAGAAAATTTCTGGTGGGCTCTTAATGTTAAATAGTTAATGTGGATGGGTAGGAAAAACAAACCTGTTAATGTTCCTAAACAGCATTAGTAGCGTCCTGCTTAACACAGTCACGTCGTTTAAATATCTGGGCGTAACGATGCGATGCGATATGAATTAGAAAGCGCATGAGAGGCTTGTGGTAGGGAAGGCGAATGGTCGACTTCGGTTTATTGAGTGATTTTTAGGAAAAGAAGACAGCATAGAGTTCGACATTGTATTGTGCTAAGTCGAACTGCAGACTATCAACAGCTTTTCTATCGTTTGAAGAAATCATCTGAACTTGTGTAGCTGCCTCTGCTTTTTCCAATGAAGTTGGAACGATATCTTCACGCTCAGAAGAAACTGGAGCATTAAAGAACGTACTGTTCGCGTAGGAAGACTAATACTCATATACAAACATCAGAAACCAACTCGATTCTTTCAGAACCTGTAAATTAACATGCAAAGCCTTAGTGGCCAGATGGCGCATAAAAACATACGCGGTAACTTAAATTCATTTGCTTTTCTTCACAACAGAATTGTTGTAAGCTATTATTACTTTGTGTAACAATAGTGTAGTTTTTAAGGATACTTTTGTTGACCGCAGCGGATGGAGCTCTTGCATTGATTGGTGAAATACTACGCACATGTTATACTATGTCGTAAGTAATCATTGCATTGCCACACTGTAACGTTTACGGCACTGCGAAGTATACTTATACAACTATAAACGAGAGCGTCAGCTGCCGATCCTGTATTATAGTCATTATGTAGTCCCCTTCTCGAATAGGCGAACGCGAGCTGTGGTCGCATCGTGCCAACACGACGATACAAGTGCCCTCCATGCACTCTGGCAGCTCCCGCGCCCATCTCTCATCTAGGTAATTACTTTTCCGTTAATTTCTATCTGCGTGTCACTAAATAATTTTTTCGAAAGTGTAAACTCACACTGTGAAAGATATTTCACTGTAGTCGACAAAATCGTCTTGGCAGATTCAGCAGCTGTATAGACATTTAAGATAATTCTCATTTGTTTTTCCGTCTCAGTTGCACATTCGTAATTGGATTGCATGTTTTGATCACTCTGGATCATCTTCACATCCAAGTAGTTGCCTAAGCAACCCGTCATGTCTGCTCATAGCCATATATCACAGTACTCTGAGTATCATCGTTCTTTCCCAGTTTTTGTTCTCTTGAATTTTGTAGCAGAGGTATTACCGAAAGCCACTGCACGGTAAGAAAACCGGCTCCCGGCAGGAGACAGACCGCGCCGTACGCATTGTGCAGCCACAAAGAGCATGGATGTTTCATGCTGTACGACCTGCCCGCGCCAGCGCATCGCCAAGAAATGTCAGACCGAGTACCATTCCGAAAACTCTTTTGCCCCTTGTACTTCATTATTTCTCAGTGATTACACTGATGATTAACTTTTATTTTCCAATTTCCTTTATTAAAGGTTGTACAAACACACACTCACCAGAGAGAGAGAGAGAGAGAGAGAGAGAGAGAGAGAGAGAGAGAGAGAGAGAGAGAGAGATAGAAGAGGAACAGATTAAAAGATAATAACGTTCATTCAAGATAATAAAAGGATACCTATTTTACAACTTATTCTCATATCTTGCTATTTTTCTACGTAGTCATCCTTCAAATGTGTTTGCCGCACCACTATCCTATGCTTCTAGCATAGTCAGTGGCCACCAGGTTGCTGAACCAGTGACTATCATAATCTTTCAGTTGATTGCCATTTCCATAGTGGTTTCCGCTAAAAAATATCCTTCAAATTCCGAATTGATGGTAATTAATCGGGATCAAATCAAGACTATAAGGCAAATGGTCGAAGACTGTACATATTCTTCCGCAAATCCTTCAATCTAATTGGTTTTCGTTTCACGTCGAGCGGAAGCAGTACAATCAAGAACTATCATAAGAATATATTTTATGGTGTGTTACAAGCACATAGACTGAGCGACAATGCGGGACAACAGCTTTACCGCCGCATTTAACTGGGACAGTATTGGCCAGCCAGCTGGTCGAACTAACCTGCAGTGATGTTTACAGTTGCAGTTCAGATGTCAAAAGAGACGGGCAAAGAAGCAATATAGCTTCGAACCTCATTTAATTTTTAAAGAGAATGAAATAATATACGGCAAAACTCCAGCACTACCGTACGCTTCTTAGATGACCAGATGGGAAGCATAAAATGCTCTACTTCTAACCTAATATAGTGTTCTAATAGCAAACAAGAGTGATGAATGAAAAATGTAGCATTTTATGGTGTTCTCGATGCTGTGAAAACGATTGTTTTTCACGTTTCTACGACACTTGTCACCATGGTTCGCATGAGACTACATCTGTGGTATGAAACATTGGACATATTCCAAATAAAGAGTATTTGGTTTTTCATTTTTCTCCTAAAAAATTAAATAGAATTTTAATTTAAGCATCCTTTATGAACAATCTTTCATAAAATATCGATAATTAAAAATTTATATTGGAAATGAAAACAGAAATTTCACGTACAATATATAATTCTAAACTAGAAGACATTCATCATTAATAAAAAAATGATGAATTTTACAATTACGAGTTATAGTTATTTCAAACTGAACGACAATAAATTTACTGATGTGAGACTTGAACCAACGAAATTACCTGCAGTATGTTATCAGTATGCGCTGCTACCGGTTCCACTACAATTCCTGTGTGTATTTCTAATTACACTGTATTAGATACAGTGCCCGGAAAACTTCAAAGCCGGTTATTTCTGTAAGTTTATGAAAAACATTAAGAACAATCTATTTCTCGGCACTTTTTAACCGTGTTCCACATGCGTGTTTCAGTATGGAACAGAAAGCGGCTTCTGTCAGTTTCGTACCGCGTATTAGCACGTGACAATCAGAGAACAAGTGCAGAGACCATTTTTGAAATAAATAAAGCATAAGTAAGAAAAACGTTGGGGATATCTGTTAATACATTAGAACACCTTAAAGTTTCATTTAACATAACTTAGTAATAATATATCTAACACATGAGTAGGACCTACTTCCGGGAGCGTAGCAACACCAGTGTTCGTGGGCTACCACTTCGGACCAATCATCGCGTTTGCTTTTGGTTACTTTGGGTTCATTCTTGTGATGAACGGAGTATAGTGTGTCTTATGGACGCTAGTCAGTTGACGATGCTTAAATGTACCAAAAACTGGGTCGAAGTAAACAAGTACCAATGAACGTGGATTTGACCTACCAAAAAGTGACTGAAGAATCTATAAAAAAAAAAGGGATGGACAATTGCACTAGATTGAATAATTCAGTAATTTTTTTCGTTTTAAATTATCAATTCGTTAATTTGGAACTATTTGTTAAAACTCAGTAACCGCGAATATTATCTTTAAATTATACAAAAGGATAATTATGAGCTCTTGGGTTTCCAACAAGTGTAATACTCGTTATTTGATTTCGCCAGAAGATAAACCAGGAAAGTCTACAAATTTCAACGGTTTAGTTACAAACGTACGAGGCTCTGTAGCAGTACCATTCCATACTAAACGTTCAATCTTTTGGTCATGCTGGCAATCAGTCAGATCCCGAAGCTATTTGTATACCACCTCGTCACTATAGAAGTAAGACTACTTGCACTGCTAAGTAACTTTTTGTAATGGGGCGTATTAATACTTCACTGTCGTTTATCGATGAACTTAGTACACCACTTACGTATCCGAACAGCTGCTGTATAAACTTCAGTAAAATATGCTATTAGTTTCGATCAATAAAGACCATTGTCTGTCACTGGTACTAAATTCGCAACAACTTCTTGCTTTCTGACTTTTTAAGCTCAGTTGACTTAATATTAACTTAAACAAGCAAACATCTGTATTTTTGTTACATGTCCCTCATGTTTGCCTACTTACGTAATTATTAAGGCCACTATGTTTAATAAATCAGCAAGCAAGAGGCTACAGCGAGTTGTTGGCCGGTGCCAGAAGGTGGTTCTAATAGATAGAAATTAGTAACACAGTTTAGCAAAGTTCTTGCAGTACCCAATGGTGTAAAATATATGTATTTCTTTAGGTATACTACCGCTATGAGGTACCACACTGCATGTGTGCTGTTATGCTTTCAATCGATCGAGTCAGTAGCAGGGAAGAGACCATTTAGTGAATATGTGCTGTTTCTTTTCGCTTGATGTCAACAGCGACAAAAAAAATTAGTGTCCTTGCGGAAAATAGTGTGCAGAACTGTAATAAACAAATGCAGAGTTACGTGGAATCGGACTGGTTCAATTTTGAAGGAGACCAATGCTTATTAAGCACTTCTAGAAAACAGAAAAATGCGCACTAACAACCCGGTGCATTATATCCCTCGAGGCTTGCAGAAACAGACAAATAGTCCCTTAGTAATATGATCGTTTTCTTACTTTGTTTGAGTTATTAGGTGCTAACAGCCAAGCAGCCATGAAGACACATCTAGAAACTTATTAAATATTAAACGTAATATCTACTCCCTACAAGGACGTCATATGGTTTGATCTGGTACAATGAAACTGTAGTCTGATAGAATACATATCAGATCAGGTTTACACAACTTTATTTTCCTTACTTCGCTACTCCGTCACTTATTTTCAGTGGGTAATAAGTCAGCAAAATCACTCCAGCCCCTTAATCACGTAGTGACTGTTCGACTTTTTACACATATTTTACATTCGAACGCACTGATGCAGCTGACTTACCAATCTTGGCGTGAGACGCAGTGAAAAGCAGAATAAGGTAGAGGGCAGCTCCAATGATCAACATCCTGTCTGCAACAGAACAAAGTAGGAAGTGTTACACTAATGCTGCGAGAAACACTAAAGACAGATATGCCACTATATGATAATAGTGCATTCTGGTTCTCGACATAAATATAACAGGAAACAGCAGACATCTTTACAGTACTGAAACACTCACGACATTTTCGAATGACGATATTGTGAAGTACACTATATAAGAAAATTTCTCCCTATATTACATCAAGTACTCGTTTCGTAGTTGATCTGTCATCGCTTCTGAGGGAAGGCGGCAGTCTGTCTCAGGCGGTCAGAGCCACCACGACGGATCGGGGCATACTAAAAAATTCTTCTGACAAATAGGAGAACTGAAATCACTGTTCACTGTACGACTCTGTCCACATTTATTTTGTACTTTACTGAATGAATCACTCGAAAATAGCAAGCACAAGCTCTACTAACGATTCTCAATGCCACTCGCTAATATGGCAATTGATCCTGAATAATACAAAGTGTGTGGTCTTCCACATGATTACTAAAAGAACTTGGGTTAAATGTCGGTTACATAATACATGATGCAAATTTAATAGCTGTCGATTCAACTAAATACCTAGGCATTATGAATAGGAACATTTTACATTGGAACAATCACGCAGAAAATTTTGTGGATGAGGCAGACCAAAGGCTGCATTTTACTGGCCGAACTGTTAGACGATTCAGTAAATATTCTAGTATTCGAATTCACAACAGCTGTCTACATGACTAATCCGATAGTATATAGCGTCGGTGCACTAAAGCTAAGTAATTCAAAAAGTGCAAGTACTTTTGGTCCCCATTGTATGTCAACTAGGTCTCTTTCAGAGTGTCAGCTGATCGTGGTCTTGTTATTAGCGTCGTTTCTGTGGTCTTCAGTCCGAAGGCTGGTCTGATGCAGCTCCCTCCCCACTCTAGTGTATCCCGTCCGGTTCTGCCAGTAGTGAGACCGTCTACACTACGCTTATCCTTCCATTTCTGGAAAATTTGTCAGCATTACAGTGAAAAACCTTTATTTATGTACTCCTTCATACAATTCGGTGTCCATTTTAAGCATGTGTTTCAGGTGGCTAAATAGAGGACACCGCCTGGAGGCCAAATAAATTTAAAAAAATAAAAATATAAAGGGGGAAAACTGTGCAGTGTGACGTGATTGACGGTAGGATTGCATAACTGCCACACCTTTTGCCGAGATGTTGTCACTCCCTATGTTACGTTCTAAGGGAAATTACCATACCGCTCACATAACTGCTATGACTTGTCATATCTCGGAATATTAAAGTAAAACGACTATTTACAGCTACCAGTTCAGTTCTAAACACGAGAAGCTATTCAAAGTTATCTTTGCAAAGAAAACCGCGACAGTCACAGGTAGGTGCGCCATGTTAGATGCAGTCTCCTTTCTGCAAACTACACACATCTGAGCCTGATTAATGAATTCATGCCTAGGTCTGTCCCTGCAGTTTTTACTTGGCCCCCTCACTTCAGCCCATCCTTGATCCCTGAATACGCTCCCTATCACCAGATCCCTACGTTTGGTAGAGTTGTACCATAATTTTATATTTTCCTCTATTTGATTCAGGACATTCTCATTAGTTACTCAGTCCATCCGCCTAACCCTCAGCATTCTCTTGTAGCCTATATTTCAAAATCTTTTACTCAGCTCTTATCTGAATTGCTTACCCTCCATATTTCACTTCCATACGAGGCTACACACCGGATGAGCGTTGTTCGATAGGTATGATAAATAAAGCGAAAAAATGCTTGTTTCGTAAACAACTCGCCTTACTTCTCGACATAGTCTCCTATGAGGGATGTACACTAATCCAGCGATCCTTCAGCTTTTTCATCCCATCCGAAAAATCTCTGCAAAATACTCGTTGACTGCTGCTTCAGTAGCTCACTACATAAAAATTGCTTGCTGGCTGAAGTTTCATATTAGGGAATTGGAAGAAGTGACATTGAGCAGAATCTGGTGAATATTGAGTATGGGGAGCCAACCCAAGGCACATTTCATGCATCCTCGCCATTGCTGCCTCTGATACGTGGGGTATTGCTTTACCGTGGGGAAAGAACATTATTTGCGTGCCGTCTGTTTTCAACCAACCCAAGTTTTAAACGATCCAACAATGTAGCACAATAGGTCCAGTTATGGCTCCACCTTTTTGCAACTAATCTATCTGGTTTATTACCTAGGGATACCAATAAAAGGTAGTCATCACCATATCTGCTTATACAGCGGTCTTTGCCTTCTTTGGTGCACTTTCACCAACATATTTCCATTGTTTTGAGGACCGTTTAGACTGTGGTGTGTAATGATGGACATGGGTTTCATTAACAGTCACAAACTGGCACAAAAGGTCTTGGGGATTGGGATTAAACATCGCCAAACATCGTGCTGAAACGTTGTGCAGGTTGCGCTTTTAATCTATTATGAGCAATCGTGGCACCGACCACGATCACAGCTTCTTCATAGTCACTTGCCTTTGCAGAATATTATATACTTGGTTACTTGAGATGCCTGCAGTCTCAGAAATCTTCAGAAATTTTGTTCACTGCTCTCACATAACCATATCATCGATTTTGTCAGAGGTTTCCTTTCTGGTGATCTCAGCTGGACGGCCGGAGCGTATCTCGTCTTCGGTGCTTGTCCGACTACGTTCAAACTCATTAAACCAAAAGTAAGTGCTCTTCAACGATGATGCAGAGTCTACGTGGACTTCATCGAATTCTGTTTTGATTTCTCCGGCAATCCAGCCCTTCAATTGAAGTTTTTAAGAACAGAACCAAACACGATTTTTCTTCATTTGCGATTAGACCACCTTCGTACTTTCGGAACAGACTTCATAAAACACAATTTTACATGCTCCTGATTGCCTCTACAATGTAGGTACCCATCAAGTGAGGTACGGTTGCGGCAGGGTGTATATAGGAGAAACTGGAAGAACTGTTAAAGAACACATTAAGGAACACGAAAGGTACTTTCGGCTAAAACAAACTGCAAAATCGGCAGTAGCGGAACATCATGAGAACTGTGGCTCAGATATCGATTTCAATAACGTACGTTTACTGGGTAAAGACCAACATTTACAGAAGGAAGTTTCGAGAAGTGGTTGAAATTTCCAAGAATGCTTGTCATTTCAACAGACAGGACGGCTACAGGCTCCCGGCATCGTGGGTCCCCGCCATCAAGGAAGTTAATGTGCTGCCCCGGTTGCATGGGGGCTTAATTAAATAGAATGCTATTAATTTTAATTTTAGTAGCTGTCTCGTAACCGGTTGGCCCTGACTAGTATTACTCCGCAATCTGACTGCACAGAATAACAACAAAGATCGAAAGAAAATTTCCGTTAACACAATTAATTAATTAAGTCCCCAGCAACTATAAAAGCTACGAAACAACAAAGCACAAATGTAACTGTTGTGTGTGTGGAAGTGTGATTCAACGTACACATCTGGCACGGTTCTTCCACGATAAGACAAGATATTTTAAACAACATTTACACTGAAGTAATTAAAAAAACCAGAAATAATATAATTGCATATAGAAACCAGAATTACAGTCTAATACAAGAACACGAGCCAGATGCTTTGTTGACTGAACCTGCGACCAAGAGGCATTGTTATTTACGACATTTAAAAATAAAAAATTTTCTTTACCTTCATATATATTGACGAAAAAATACACTCTGATCAATACAACATCCCCAATCGAACAACATACGGTGTCTTGCCCAACAGAACAACTGCACACGACATGCTCACAACTACTACTCTGTCGACATCGTCTCAACAAGCACTGATCACCCCTACCCCAGAACTACCACTGCCCACAGCAACTTCTCAGCTGCAACTGCCAGTGGAGGCGGCTGAATAATACTCTTTGGTGCAATCTCTGGCGCTGTGACTCAGTGTAGCCACCTTTCACGGTGTGCGAGAGCCATAAACAGCGCGATGCGAGTCACCTCGGCCGACAATAATATTTTAGGTAAACATCCCCCTCTCTGGCACTGTCAGTTTCGAATCTAGCCAATAATGACGGCCAACCAACAGCAGTAGGAGGAAATTCAACCAACAACCCCTTTTCTCCAGCATAAGACTGGAATAGTGTCTATTTATCCCATGACGATGGGCCACCAATAGTATCTTCAGGAGTTTAGCCAACAACGCCCCTTCTTCTGCATCATTTCGGGAATATTATCCTGTGACTATGGCCCAACAACGGTAACCATAAGAATTGAAATCAATATTACCACCTCTCCATCACGAACGCGGGGAAAATTTCGCTTTATAAGAGGACACGATACTCGTCTCTGACAGTTTTCTATCAGTAGTGGACACCGGAAGATTCTGAGGAAGATCGAAGTAGAGAGGTCGAAACGTCTATCATTTTAGAGGAAATATGAGACGGCCTAATAGACCAAATGATTTTAACTTCAGCGACAATGGCACAAAAAAACCTACAGACTTACATAACTCTTATCATGTCAGCAGAGAGAATGCTACTTTCAAATCCGTTGTACCTCGTGCATGACTCTCCTTATGTAATTTTGTCTTCTTATAATCTATATTTAAAAGGCATTGCCTATGTTTCATTTTACTACGAAGCTCGCTTTCGTTTGGAGTAGTTTCCTAACCGCTCAAAGAAGCTTACGACTAATAGTGATTTTCTTCTCCATACACAAGTCGGAGGTTAGTACAACCAGATCAGGGCGGCACGCACTCAGCACTAATGGTGTGGATGATATCCAGTGTCATCAATCACAGCCACTCGCGGTCCGTCTGCTAGGTACCACGGTGCTGGGTTAGCCGGCTGTACCTGTGTGGCGGCAGGCAGGTCACCGCTGCTAATCCCAGTGCAGCGCTGATGGACGGCGGCGGACACCGGACACGGCTAATGAATAGTTACACGCGCCGGGCGCTCCCTTCAATGACCGGAATACCGACCGCTCTGCGTGGGCGGCAGGGCGGCAGCGCGGCAATGGCGCCGCCACCAGCAGCAGCTGCGGAGATGATGATCTAGGCGACCGGCGCTGGTAGCAGGCAAGCAGGCAGCGAGCGATAAAGTCCGCAGTTCTTCACCTCTGCTGCTTGCATTATGCGGGCGCTAATTGCGCGATACCACATTACGGATTAATTAAGATAAAGCGCCAGTTAGTCGTTAGGCAAGCTAGAGGCTATTCTGACGTACGATGTGTGGTCAGTACATTAACGTCCTCAGCGTTGTAATCCCATCTCCAGACTACAACCACTGACCGCCTATCAATAGAAAGTTTGTTCTGGTTGCTCAATCGGCCCATCTCTAGGAAAATTTTTTCGTGTACCCTGCGATCCTAAGGGACGACCGCTGACAGGGAGCTAGAAACACACGTAGAGTTCCGTTGTACCACGAGACATATTTCCGCTATCACCCGTATCTCTGCGCTCTTCATTAAATGAAAACCATCGTCTGCAGTCATAATATCTATGCGTACGCAAAATCAATAAATACACTTTGAAATTACATGTCCAGAAGCAGCATACATTCTTTATGTGTTACACCGAATGGTCATATTCGTGGACACAGACATAAAAATGTTGAGACAAGTTGTAATGATTAAGTTGTAGTGGTATACAGTTTTTTCATACATTTTCCTAACTTATTAATGTTGAGTACCGTTCAAGAGTACAAATATGGACCATTTCGAGTCTTTTACATAGCATATAAAGAATAGGCGGGTGAGATTCAATGAAATTGGATGAGAAGCCTGTCGCTGGTGGGAGTACTGAGAGGCAGGCCAAATCTGGGATACTTTTTATGTTATGTAAAATTTTTATACTATTTGTAATTACAAACTAGAAATACCGTTGTGGCAACGTGATTCGTGATTCCTGAAGTTAGAACGTATTCATAGCCCTTTTTTCCACGATGAAATGGCGTGCGGCCATGTGAAACGGTGCAAGAGCTTGGAAATTATAAGAAAAATAGGAATGAACTATAGGGAAACACGAGTAATATACAGTCCTATATGAAGAAGAAACAAAAGGGAGCAATGGAAGATCATGGAAGAAATGCTCGGATTAAAAAACGATTGAAGAGAAAGGTAGAATCTTTTAACCATACTGCTTGATCTTCATATCGAAGAAACAGTGACGGGAATAAAAAGAAGGCAAAACAGTCAGCCTGAAACGACATCAATGATTCGTTGATGACATTGCTACCCGCAGAGGAAGTGAAGAAGAACTGAGGACATACTGAATGAAATGAAGAGATTACTGATTGTACACTACGGACTGAGAGTAAACCGAAGAAAGACGAGAGTAACGGTGGGTACCGTAAATGAGATTAACGGTAAGTTTAGGACCAAAACGGATGACCACGAACTAGACGGAGTATAAGAACTCTACCTTCGAAAGAAAGTAACACATGGCACCCAAGAACGTTCAATTCACAGAAATACAACATCTGAGAAGCACATTTGGGAGTATCTGAGTAGCTATCCTATTAGTTTAAGTACTACAATAGCAACAAAAGCTCGCAGTTTTTCTAACGCCACAATTTACTGAATATGAAATAAAATTATTCTCCACTGTAATAGGTATTTCACTAAGCACTACAATAATGAGCACAAGATTAAAGGGCATGGATTGCTATCGTGTAAATGACAGGAATACAATATTTTTAAGTCGTATGTGTCTACTTTCAGAAAAGTCAGTATTCCTGTTATTTTCAGCTCATTCTAAGAAGGGAAATACTGCTGATGGAGATTAAGTGATTCGTTAACTATGTTCTTATACTTTCTTAATGTGCTGGCGTAATCTGTCGCCAGCACACCGGTCGGCAAAGACGTAGCGCGAAAATCGGTAGTAGGCGCTGGATCAAGCATGCCTATCAAGAAAGAGGCCAAAGACACACTCGCAAGCAACAAGCCGCCAACGCTCTCTCGACCGCAGGTACTTAGATCGCGCCTCTGACCGGAAAGTCTCAGTCTTAGCACAGTCACTGGCTGTCACAAGCTCACAGACTCAGACTAACTTACTGACTACCCCAATTTGGCGTCTGTCATTCATTCGCAGAGTGGGCTCAGGGCACGACAGTATATAGCATCAGATTATAACAAGATTACCGACATCGTCTGCAAGAGAACAAGTGCTTGTACCACAGTACATAGACTCTGTCCCAGTTAAGTGAAAATTTACAGTTCTTATAAGTAAAGAACGTGTTAATCCATGAGTGCATTTGTGTTGTAGAAAGTGGATACCAGCAGCCAATAACATCCTCTCCCTGGCTTCCATGGAACAAGACTCAACACTTACGATATAGTCACATGAACATTTCACATTACCGTAACCGTAGCTGCAAGCAAGGGAACGAGCTGCAAGCGGTTTTCGCTGGGATGTAAGCGATAACTTATTTCCTTGCGAATTTAGGTTCCCTTACGTAGCCTCCCCTGAGTTTCTGTTCTACTTGTGTACTTACGAATCATGTTGGATTTATTGTTGACATCACATACAGTAGTGCTTTGCACGTGCACCTTAAACTTAATAGACCGTTACCAATCATGTCACAAGCCCTCGTGGGAAGAACCCCCCAAGCAAGCAACATCCTGTGTTGTAGGTAGGTTGTAATTCCTGGAGTTCCTCGCCATTTCCCATGCTCAGAATCTACATCTTACTTTACTCGCCGAAAGTTAGCTGTGAAATTTGGAAATTAATATGTAAAAATATGAACATTCCCAATAAAATATTTATGTATATGGTGGGTGAGCATACTCACATCCCCCCCCCTATCCACCCCTCCCAATCTCTTGCAAAGTGCGTTGCCCGTTATCCATATCCCCTTTGCAATGCTCAGGAACAACTATTGTTGGTAATTCTCCGTTCGAGCTCAGATTCCTCTACATTTAGATATACGTCATTTCTAATGGTATGTGGCGGAGGGTGCTTTTCATACCACTAACTAACCCTTCCAACCCTGTTCCACACCCGAAAATCGCTTGGGATGAACTATTATCGGTAAGCTTCTGTATTGGCTCTAATTTCTCGAATTTTCCCCTCGTGTTCATTTCGCAAGAAGTATTTGGGGAGAAGTAATATGTTGTCCGTTTCTTCGTGGGAAGTGCTTCCCCGAAATTTCAATAGTAAATCTCTCCGTGATGCACCGTGCCTCTCTTTTAACGCCTGCCAATGGAGTTTGTTGAGCATTCCCGTAACACTCTCACACTTCTGATTCTGTAGTAGCGATGATTTCGAAAGATGTATGTGTAATGAGGAAGTCTGTTCCTGGACTCCTCTTGTAACATTCCATCTCGAAATTTAGCAGTAAACCTCTGCTGTAAACCATAACGGGACACGCCACTTATGTCTGTATCTCACCTGCTCTGTAAAATTTTATCTGAGAGACGAGAAGAAGTGGTCAAACTAGGTGCTTACCTGCTGCGTCTCTCTTGAAGTTACTGTTGCTTAGCATTCTTTGAATTCGTGTTAGTCTGGCAAATGCCACTCCTACAACGAGTTTTATCTAGACATTGCGCCTATCTCGCTCTGTGAACATACACGTTTGGATTTGGGGAGTTTTACTCTTTCCGGTGTTTGATTACCAAATTTGTCACCAGGTGTTATGGTGCCTCGACATACAACATCATCCGGAAAGTTACCCACGCACCATTGTAGATTACTTCATTTTCGGTTCAGTGGTCTAATTGTGTCATTATCGTACTTTTTTTCTGCCTGATGTTCTGCTAAGGTCTTTTCTGTGTATTTGCATCGTGTTCGTGTTGATCGATATTCTGACACTAGTGTTACGGGATGACAACTTCTGCCTCCTGCGGATGGAGTGAGCGGGATGCTGCGGGAATGGGGGTTTCCAGCACAGAGCCGAGCGCCGAGTATACAATGCTGACTCAGTAACCATTGTTTGTTATTTTTGTATGTCCATCCTTCTGACTAGAGGTTTGAGGGACTTTGTCAGTAAATTTTATGTAATGAAGTGGAACACGATGTCCCCCGCACAGCAAGTCGTCTGCAGCCCCCAGGTGCTGTCCATGGTCAACAAGGGAAACTCCCCATCGCACCCCGCTCACATTTAAAGATAAGAGGGCCCAGTGTAAAGTCCGTCAATAACAGAACACAGACAAACATGAAAACAGGGAGAAGGTGTACTGAACTGTAAAAAGAAAGAAAGAAAAACAGAAATAGTGAACGGTTCAAACCTATGAAGTACTACATTGAACAAAGAACAGTAGCGGCTGTGTCGTCCTTAAGTGGTCACAGTGTTGGATTACTGAACAGACCAGCCGTGTTCAAAACTCCTACATGCCTTTTATCTATTTTTATTATTATTTTATTTTATTCTTTTCGCTTTCCGGTACATTCAAATTTGTATCTGTGTCGTCATGTGAATGATAAAATAAAGTGACGAAGTTGCTTATCAGAGTCATCAGATATTGCAAAGTTGGTACTGAATAGCTGGCTCAAGAAAATTACATAGCATGTGTAATGGTTATTTCACCATGACTTTTTTAACATAATAAAAGGAAAACAGTCGTAGTTTTATCGTGATTTTCAGGTCCGACGGCTGCAAAGCTAGCCGTTTGCACTGAATTGTTACGTATTCCTTGTAAATATAGTTAAAAAGCGCCCCCAGGAACTTAAGGTTTCGAGAAAGATTGCGTTACTCTTATCCCACAATCTGAATATATCTAACTTGCTTTCAGTGCAGTCAAAGAAAGTTTCAAAATGTTAATTAAAGCAACAATTTGTTTATATAAAAACCAGTTCCCGGTTAAAAAGTAACACTGAAGAAAAAATTGAAAGATTTAAAGTATTTCAATTGCCGAAAGAGTTAATAGCGAAATCAATTTATACGGTATACATGTTTTGATATCGTTTTCCATGTAAATATTCGTAGTTCCACTATACGGTATATTGTTTCACACACACACACACACACACACACACACACACACAGAAGTAATGGCGTAAACGCATACAGTTCAAAGTACACGAGACTAGAAGCAAAAAAGTCGCAGTAAACATAGGGTCGAAAATGCATACCTTAAGAGCTTCGAGCAATTTTTCATCTTCGCTACTGTGAAACAAATCTCTTCTACTGCATGTTCTTTGCCTTCCATATTTTGGAAAGTGGTGGAATGGAAAAAAATTTAAAAAAATGTCCAACTAGCATGTGTTCTAAATCGCACACCTCAAAAGTTAATCATTAGAAGAGTTGTGTTTCAAAGTAACAGAGATGAACAAGTGCTCATAGCTCTTAAGGAATGCGTTTTAGATCGCATGGTTACTGGATTTTTTTTCTTGTTTTGGTCCATACTTCCAGTCCCCAAAGCATCGAAAATGAAATGTTGCTCGTCGCTCTTAAGGTGTGAATTTTCGACCCTATGTTTACTGAGACTGTTTTGCTTCTAGTATCGTGTACTTTCAACTGTGTGCATTTACGCCATTAATTATGATACAACTACATTGAAATGACGACAGTATAAGAAGCCAAATATGTGACAATGGTTCTCCAAAATTAACGACACCAGTACAGGAAGACATCACAGGCAAAAAAAAAAGTTTCAGAAACATTAACGAGAGAGGCAGTGTCAAATACATTCCTCCAGGTAGACGTCCCCCCCCACCCCACCCAATCTCAAGCATTTGTTGACTGATTGGAAAGTGCACATCAACGCAGCCACCAGAAGTCAGTTTTTCTCATATGATGTGAATTGCAGGAAGCAAGAGCAAGTGTTTATAAGTTTTTAAATAAGCGGTTATTCCTTTTTAAGCACAAAGTGCAAATGAGCCAAGCACTGCAGCCAAACGATCATCCCCTGTAATAAGCATTCAAGCGTTTCATGCTGGTCCTATAGCAGCTGACGACTGCCTGGAAAAGTGCCTGTTTCCAAATAAAGGTTCCACATTTCTGTGCATGTGAATCGCCAAAACGTTAGTATTTAAGGCTCAGAACACCCACATAGCACACGTTAACATATCCGTGACAGCCCGACGTTTGGAATTTGGCGTGGCCTTATAGATGATATTGATGGCTTGTTTCTCTTCGCAGAGAAAACCGTAAGAGGAAATGTTTACCTGGGCTTGCTCGAGGACTATTGCTACAAGGGATCGAAGAACTGCAGGCATACATTATCTTTCAGCATGATGGTGCAACCTCATATTGGAGTTTTAACATGTGAGATGTACTGAACCATCCATTTCCTAATAGGTTATGGGGTCACGATGACGCCATTACGTGATCCCTGCGGTCTCCTGATCTCATGTCATTAGATTTCATTTTGTGGGTTTAGGTCAAGGATCGTATTGCCCACCAATTGAGGGCATTGCTTCCCTTCGTGCAGGAATCAATGAAGCAATCAAAACTCTTGAAGCCGCAGTGCTGATGTGACTTGGTCAGAACTTGAATGTAGTTCTGATGCTCTATGAGCGACGAGTCGAGGACACACTTCAATTCAACACAGCTACTAAATGTTTTACAACAAACCACGATGCTCTATTTCTAGTAGTTTATATGATTTTGATATGATAGTGGCTTTATGGACACACTTTATTATTAATTTAGTTACTTTACATTCATTTCCCTCCTAAATATTGTGAACTAAGCGAAATTTAAGTGTATCAACCGATGTTTACATCGAAACAAACTTAAGGTTTCTTCCTAACAAATGTATATGTTGAGATATCTGAAACTAAGTTAGAACTGGAGGAAATATGAATACAGAATCACACATGTCTCGTCGTGACATGATGCAAAATAAAGTATTAAATTTAGATGAAAACTTCCAGTTTGTGAAGGCTATATATACACCAAGTAGATGTTCTGTCTAATTCATCTTCGATCCAAGTAGAGTCACTCGAACAACGACACCTTCGCGTACATACAGCAAACAGGCGCAGATTTCTGCTAATCCTGTCCGTTAGGTCATTTGGTTGGTTCAAATGGTTCTGAGCACAATGGGACTTAACATCTTAGGTCATCAGTCTCCTAGAACTTAGAACTACTTAAACGTAACTAACCTAAGGACATCACACAACACCCAGCCATCACGAGGCAGAGAAAATCCCTGACCCCGTCGGGAATCGAACCCGGGAACCCGGGCGTGGGAAGCGAGAACGCTACCGCACGACCACGAGATGCGGGCTCGTCAGGTCATTTAGAGATGTGGAGAATAATAGGGATCCTGTCACACTTCCTTTGGGAACTGCTGAAGGTGCCTTTACCTCTGAAGAACCTCACCGTCGAGGATAACGTACTGGGTTTTATTATTTAAGAAGTCTTCGTGCAGCTCACATGTCTGTGAATCTAGATAGCACGTTCGCGTAGTGCCGCACCGTGTAGTAGGCTCTTCTGAATTCTAGGAACACTGATTCAGCCAGTTGCCCTTTATCCATTATTCTCAGAGTATATTGTGAGGCCGGTCGCTGTGGCCGAGACGTTCTAGGCTCTTCACGCCGGAACCGCGCGACCGCTACGGTCGTAGGTTCGAATCCTGCCTCGTTCATGGATGTGTGTGATGTCCTTAGGTTAGTTAGGTTTAAGTAATTCTACGTTCTACGGGACTGATGACCTCAGATGTTAAGTCCCATAGCGCTCAGAGCCATTTGAACCATTTTTTATCTTGTGAGAAAAGAGTAAGCCGAATTTCTCATCAGCGAAAGCTTTCAAAACCGACCCAATTTTTTGAAACAAGTTTTCTGTCTCAAGGCAGAGCTGAGAATACATTCAAGATTTCTTCAGCAATTCAGAATGAAAGCATAGTCTAAGCAGGCTGTGTTCATTTTAGTATCCGTGCAGTTTGCCAGTTTCAGCGGTGGCTAATTCCCAATCACCTGTACTACGTTCAAAAATGATGGCATTGGTTCAGTCATCAATTGTGTGGAAAGCTCTTGCATATATATCTTAAGGTTCCAGCTTATTTCAACATTATAATACATCGCTTAGCACTTCGGCAAGTATATATCATATTTGTGGGCGAGTTTGGCACAAAAACAATACAACAGTGTACTTGTTTATGTGGAATAGCCGACACAAACAGAAAGCTGCTTTATCACGGTATAGGCACAGCTGATATGATATAACCAAATATATTTAGTAACCTATCTATGGATCCTCGATAACATTAAGTAAGTTACTGGGTCAATATTCACTGACGTATTATGTTCGTTATTCTGAAACGTATTATCTTATTAAAAGTAGAAGATTGAAAATCTTATATCACACCACACGTGAAATTAGATGTTCAGTACAAAGTTCAACGACAAAAGATTAAGTTAATAAAGTACATGTCTTATCTAATTAAAAGTAGATCGAACCTCATGCATTCTATGTCGTGCCACATGTAATATTAGAAACTGCAGTACAAACCTCCACCACAAACATTTGTGTTAACATAGCACATGTAAGAATAAAAAACATTATATATCCGTGAATAATGCGCGAGTAGCTTACTTTATTTTATCGACCATCCTTAGATGAGTTTCTGAACATCTTGTCAAATAATAAAAGCTGTTCTTAGACTATGATATGGCATTCTTCTGTTTTCGTAGAGTAATGAAAGTAATCATGTTTATGTGTTACATACGCACAGATATACGACATATAGGCCTACCTGTCCACATGTAACAGCGATGTATTAAAATATGAAAACAAGCTGCAAGTTTAAGGTACTTAAGTAACTTTTTGGATATAAAGTATATGTAGTGTACATGCGAGAAATTGTGGATAATCGATATACATACTTCCGTACCAATATTATAAATCCGAAAATAACGACTAAAAGATTGAGGCGATTTGGATGAAATTTGGTAGGAAGAACGCTGAGGAAAAATATGGGCTACTTTAGAAAGTTTGTAGTGCAACACTCTTATTGATTTGAAGAATATAATTTGAAACAAGGGTCAAAGCTTCGACAATGCTTTATATTCTTTGAGTTTTGTACTTTATTATGTTTGTGAAAATTCTTTTATTGTTTCATGAGGTCTGTACATTACGACTGAACGCAATGAATACATGCTTATACAGCCATCTACGTGTTTAATCTGTACTTCTATTCTAATATCTGGCTCGAATCCATTTCATTTTAGCCGCTGATCGTTATGCCTGTCTTACAGCTTTTAAGACACGTACTTTCATGAGTCAACCGTTGATAGTCTTTGGAATAGTAGTTTTGATCTTTATGCGTTGAGCCCCGGGTCCGATATCCAGCCACTTTGAATTTTGCTCCTCGGAGCTGAGTGTGTGTTTTTCCCTCATCATAATTCATAATTTTACCATCATCGACGCACAAGTCACCTGAGTGGAGTCAAAAGCTAAGAAAAAAAAAAGGACTTGCCCACGTAGCGCTCCAACTTTCCGAACGGAGTCTCTCGACAGGTAAAGCCATACATACTTGACGGGATACCAATTCGATTCTACACAGAGTACGCAAAAGAACTTGCCCTCCTTCTAACAGCCGTGAACCGCAAGTCTCTAGAGGAACGGAAGGTTCCAAGTGATTGGAAAAGAGCACAGGTAGTCCCAGTCTTCTAGAACGGTCGTCGAGCAGATGCGCAAAACTATAGACCTCTATATCTCTGACATCGATCTGTTGTAGAATTTTAGAACATGTTTTTTGCTCACGTATCATTTCTGGAAACCCAGAATCTACTCTGTAGGAATCAACATGGATTCCGGAAACTGCGATCGTGTGAGACCCAACGCGCTTTATTTGTTCATGAGACCCAGAAAATATTAGATACAGACTCCCAGGTAGATGCCACTTTCCTTGACTTCCGGAAGGCGTTCCATACAGTTCCGCACTGTCGTCTGATAAACAAAGTAAGAGCCTACGGAATATCAGACCATATATATGACCTAGTAGATATTGTCGGAAGTTCCATGCGGCTTTTCGCGGATGATGCTGTAGTATACAGAGAAGTTGCAGCATTAGAAAATTGCACCGAAAGGCAGGAAGATCTGCAGTGGATAGGCACTTGGTGAAGGGAGTTGCAACTGACCCTTAACATAGACAAATGTAATGTATTGCCAATACATAGAAAGATGGATCCTTTGTTGTATGATTATATGATAGCGGAACAAACAATGGTAGCAGTTACTTCTGTAAAATATGTGGGAGTATGCGTGTGGAACGATTTGAAGTGGAATGATCATATAAAATTAATTGTTGGTAAGGCGGTTGCCAGGTTGAGAATCATTAGGAGAGTCCTTAGAAAAAGCAGTCCGTCAACAAAACACTGGTTGACCTTTACTTGAGTATTGCGCATCAGTGTGGGATCCGTACCAGGTCGGGTTGACAGGGGAGATAGAGAAGACCCAAAGAAGAGCGGCGCGTTTCGTCACATGGTTATTTGGTAAGCGTGACAGCGTTACGGAGATGTTTAGCAAACTCATGTGGCAGACTCTGCAAGAGAGGCGCTCTGCATCGCGGTGTAGCTTGCTGTGCAGGTTTCGAGAGGGTGCGTTTCTGAATCAGGTATCGAATACATTACTTCCTCCTACTTATACCTCCCGAGGAGATCACGAATGTAAAATTAGAGAGATTCGAGAGCGAACGGAAGCTTTCTGGCAGTCGTTCTTCCCGCGAACCATACGCGACCGGAACAGCAAAGGGAGGTAATGACAGTGGTACGCAAAGTGCCCTCTGCCACACACAAATGGGTGGCTTGCGGAGTATAAATGTAGATGTGGATGTGGATGTACATTTAATTTCATTTTACCGATAAACGTGCGCAGCCGCGGGTATACAGCTAATTGATGTATAAACCTATGTCATCATTTTTGAACGTATTACAGGTGCTTAGATATGACCCACATTTTAAACTGTCCAATTTCGTGGATAATAAAAACAACTTGCCCGTGTTTTCATTCTCAATGCACGTTGCGACTGTGGACCCCGCCGAGAAATACACTCCTGGAAATTGAAATAAGAACACCGCGAATTCATTGTCCCAGGAAGGGGAAACTTTATTGACACGTTCCTGGGGTCAGATACATCACATGATCACACTGACAGAACCACAGGCACATAGACACAGGCAACAGAGCATGCACAATGTCGGCACTAGTACAGTGTATATCCACCTTTCGCAGCAATGCAGGCTGCTATTCTCCCATCGAGACGATCGTAGAGGTGCTGGATGTAGTCCTGTGGAACGGCTTGCCATGCCATTTCCACCTGGCGCCTCAGTTGGACCAGCGTTCGTGCTGGACGTGCAGACCGCGTGAGACGACGCTTCATCCAGTACCAAACATGCTCCATGGGGGGGCAGATCCGGAGATCTTGATGGCCAGGGTAGTTGACTTACACCTTCTAGAGCACGTTGGGTGGCACGGGATACATGCGGACGTGCATTGTCCTGTTGGAACAGCAAGTTCCCTTGCCGGTCTAGGAATGGTAGAACGATGGGTTCGATGACGGTTTGGATGTACCGTGCACTATTCAGTGTCCCCTCGACGATCACCAGAGGTGCACGGCCAGTGTAGGAGATCGCTCCCCACACCATGATGGCGGGTGTTGGCCCTGTGTGCCTCGGTCGTATGCAGTCCTGATTGTGGCGCTCACCTGCACGGCGCCAAACACGCATACGACCATCATTGGCACCAAGGCAGAAGCGACTCTCATCGCTGAAGACGACACGTCTCCATTCGTCCCTCCATTCACGCCTGTCGCGACACCACTGGAGGCGGGCTGCACGATGTTGGGGCGTGAGCGGAAGACGGCCTAACGGTGTGCGGGACCGTAGCCCAGCTTCATGGAGACGGTTGTGAATGGTCCTCGCCGATACCCCAGGAGCAACAGTGTCCCTAATTTGCTGGGAAGTGGCGGTGCGGTTCCCTACGGCACTGCGTAGGATCCTACGGTCTTGGCGTGCATCCGTGCGTCGCTGCGGTCCGGTCCCAGGTCGACGGGCACGTGCACCTTCCGCCGACCACTGGCGACAACATCGATGTACTGTGGAGACCTCACGCCCCACGTGTTGAGCAATTCGGCGGTACGTCCACCCGGCCTCCCGCATGCCCACTATACGCCCTCGCTCAAAGTCCGTCAACTGCACATACGGTTCACGTCCACGCTGTCGCGGCATGCTACCAGTGTTAAAGACTGCGATGGAGCTCCGTATGCCACGGCAAACAGGCTGACACTGACGGCGGCGGTACACAAATGCTGCGCAGCTAGCGCCTTTCGACGGCCAACACCGCGGTTCCTAGTGCGTCCGCAGTGCCGTGCGTGTGATCATTGCTTGTACAGCCCTCTCGCAGTGTCCGGAGCAAGTATGGTGGGTCTGACACACCGGTGTCAATGTGTTCTTTTTTCCATTTCCAGGAGTGTAACATTTTATCGTTTTAAGGATATTGGTGTATAATTTGGCGTATTCGTTTCTTCACCGTTCTTATGTGCAGAACTCACGTGTGCTTTTCCTTTCCAGTCACGTGACATTTGGTGCTGTGCAAGAAACTCGCGATAAACGCAAGCTAAGTAAACAGTTTGCAGACTGTGTTAGAGCAGTGAAACTTCGAAGCATATAGTTTTCAGGGCAGTACCTGGCCAGTGTACAGACGACTAGTGTTTGTCATCGCACGGTGTTGCGTGAAGCTCGCTGTGATTTAGCGCGGCTGCGGCTACCTGTCGCCCGGCATCCCAGCCGCGCGCGTGCCGCGTGGCTCCTGACGCTCGGCCGTTTGATGTACGGCCACGTGGCCGCGCCATACATCAGCCGATATTGTTCCGCCGTCCGGGCCGTTCGAATGAATCAAAAGCGGCGGGAAAGCCGGCGCGCGAGAAATGAGCGGCACGAGATTCCGGCTGCGGGATGTGGGCTGCGGGCTGCGGCGCGCTCCGCAGGGCTCCGTGCACGGACCCGCGCTCCGTCTCTGTCGGCCGGGCGGCGTATCTGCGACCGGCCATCGCTCACCGAGACGTGGCGGCTCAGGCCGGCCGCGCCGCGCCGCGCCGCCTTCTCCGGCCGGCATCCGCGCCCGCAAATTGTCTCGCTCCGTCTTCGTCGCGACGTATTTGCCGCCGCACACGCGTACGGCCCGGCGAAAAATATGCGTGTCCCGCGAATGTCGGTGGCCCTTGGATGATTCCGTAAGAACATCGGGCGTCGTTGACACTCGATAGGAAAGACGCACGGACAGAGCTCTTTTCATAAAACGATACCACCACTATTCAGAAATGTTTGCTGGCAGACAGTATCTACTACTTTCTGGAATTTCAACAGACAAGTCACTGATATCAAGGTATACAATCATCACTCCGCAGGAACTCGTCAGATCTGTATCGTGCATCTTAATTAGGCAGGGCTACTGATGGTTCTAATGGTTCTGAGCACTATGGGACTTGACATTTGACGTTATCAGTCCCCAAGAACTTAGAACTACTTAAACCTAACTAACCTAAGGACATCACACACATCCATTCCCGAGGCAGGATTCGAACCTGCGACCGTAGCGGTCGCGCGGTTCCAGACTGAAGCGCTGAGAACCGCTCGGCCACACCGGCCGGCAGGGCTACTGACAGATCTTCCTTAACCCACAGACCTAATAAAGTACAGGTTCTGTAAGTTTCTCACATATTTTCGTCATCTGATGAATTGTGAAGGTGCCTTGTCATATGACTTTCCGAAGTTAAAATTTGAGCAAGACGACGAGGAGTACGGCTATTTACCACATGTGAGGTTTTCGCAATAGACGCGTTCGTGACATATCCTACCCATGCATAACTTCCGTGATGGAATTCATCTCACACCGTCAGGAGGAAGTGATTTACAGCCTCTAGAATTTTCTTTTCCTTATCGTGGTTTGTGCACAGCTGTATTGAGTTTATTCTTATGCCAGTCATAAGCGGGCCATCTTAAGGTATATTGTGACATCGTTATCAGGTGCATAGCAATCGAAATCACTGTCATGTATTATTTGCTAAGACACATGGTTGCAACAATAATCATGGAATACCTGTAGCGTACATCAGAGATGTGACGAAGCACATGGCAAGGCTGTGTGGTCTTGCCCCGATTCTAATTTACGCGAGGCAAATGTAACATAATTAAACTGTATAGCATTGTGTTCCTAGTTCCGATAAAATTCCTACACGAAGGACAAATTTTATTCACACGAGGTGTCACGAACTTCAGTGGCACCGATCTCACTTCGTTTCAATATAGTCTATTCCTCGTACTTACTCTCTGTTGACTGAAATGTTTCGAAGTGGCTCTGAAAGGCCCTACAGAGATAGGGAGAGCTCCAGTGTTATTTCATGTCATCTGACAGCCGCCACAACACAACGAGACGTATGCTAACAAACATCACCGAGCACCTGATTAGAAACACCAGACTGCGAGATATATGCACCTAGGTCTATCTTGTTTCTGGCCTTATATAAAATTGAGTTCTCACATGTCTCTGGAGCCACTTTAGATAGAAATGTATCAAACAGCTTGTTCCACTTGACACAAATTTTATGAAGCTCCAGTATTTGGGCTGTCATTGTGAGCAATATTTATTCACAGTTATCTCAAAATACAGCAGTACTTCTTGCGCTGTCAGTATTCTTTCAGCAGAGAGCAATCAAATTGTATTTATAAAAAGTTTTGCATATTTCAAATACACTGTTTTTCGTACCTCAAAACGATTCATGAACTCCCTCAAGCATGCAGTGGGGAGTGTACTCCAAATAAACGTCTTCGCGGCTTGAACGGTGCAATACTTCAAACGTAAATGGTTAACAAATTATAGTTCCTTAAATAACGTTTCCTGGCGTATGCGTTTGTGTCTGGGATGGATGAAGTGAAGTTGAAAACTTCCGACCACCCTTTACGTAGTGCGTTTCCATTTCCGTTTTTATTTCTGTGGACTACACTCTCACCCCTCAGTCAATATCACTCCATCGTCTTGTATAACATGTGCTACAAGTTAAGAAAGTTCTGTATTTGATGATGTAGGCATAATGCTCACTGTGACACACACTGATTGTTTCTAAAAGTAACCTATTACTAACACACTCCAAATGGAGCCTTTTATTCGTTACTAGTGATGGTTTCATCAAGTCATGTTCATATGAGTTTGGCGTTCATCTGCATGCTGACTGGTAGCTGTCGTGAGTTCAGTTGCCTTACACTCAGTAAGAACGCCTCATCAGTTGAATACCTAATCAGACTGAGATTCGCAATTAATGTTCCAGCAAACATTTCAGTTAAGCTGTTTCTCGTTTGGACTTTCTTTAGAATACTATGAGCCGCGCGGGATTAGCCGAGCGGTCTTAGGCGCTGCAGTGATCGACTGTGCAGCTGCTCCCGGCAGACGCTCGAGTTCTCCATCGGGCATGGATGTATGTGTTTGTCCTTAGGATAATTTAGGTTAAGTAGTGTGTAAGCTTAGGAAGTCCCTTAAGATTTTGCACATATTTGATAATACTTTGCTCTTCAGTGTGTTAACTTGCACTTCACATCATTCCTTGCTACTTGCCGGCAGTATACCCACCGCAGTAGTGTGAACGTGGCATGTACCTGTGGGTCTGCCCGGATTTCAAATAACAGGCGAGCGACATTCTGAAGGGCCATATCTATTTAACTCTGCACACAGCTCTGTACCATAAGGATTCCCAAATAATAAAATTGGCCATAACTAATAAATAAAACGATATTCAATGAAATAAGTCAACTATTACACTATCAATACTGAGCTAATTCAACGACTTGACCTATCAGGGTGATAATGATCGGTCTTGTACTCCATTGCTTTTAAAGCGAACATACACTAACAGATCTAACGATCCGAACACTTGTACGTAATGCGGAACTGACCACCTCTTATTACGGGACGTTGACCTGCCAAAACGACAGGACATGGACAGTATTATGCTGGTAGTGGAGAAGCAGTATCAACAGGATCGGTCGGTCTGAAGAGTTGAGTGGGTTCTAACTTGGAATACTACTCACTGGGTGGTACTAATCCATCTTGGACAGTTAGGTATGGGCATTTCAACCCCTGTGAAGCAGCCCAGGCCGACTGTTGCTGATGTAATTGTGAAAACAATCCCAGCGAAACCAAGACCAGCCGGAACTCATACAAAGATGCAAAGAGACTGCCGAACATTGTGCAGGGCGGGTGTAAAAAAAGCGAATGAAATCAGCGAAAAAAAATTGCTCTCGTTGCAGAATGCTACGAGCAGTCAGCCCTAGAACAGTGACTATGGATAAGGAGTCAAAAGTGAACGGGGTACAACTTTCTCATAAGCCACACTTCCACGTAAACAGCGATGCCACTGGAAGCATGAATGAAAATTAGTCATTTAGAGCGATGACTCACGCTGTATCCTATTAAAATCCTGTGGAAGTACTGGGTAAGGCGAATGTCTGTACAACGTTACTTAGCATTATGAGTAGGGCCACAAATGAAGAATGGAAGAAGTTGTGTTACGGTAACAGAGGTTCCTCCTTGTTGAGGGATGATATCCACATACTGCTTAGGAAAGTGTTACAAGCGAAAAGATGTCAACACATTTTACAGCAATGTGTACTACCTAGAGTAGAGGATCTGTTACGATATGACGACTGTTTTGTGTCAGCATGACAGTGTATGTCATCAAGCAGCGTCTGTGGCGTAATGGTATACCGACAATAAAATTACTGAAACAGATTTTCCATTCCAGGTTCCCAACTTGAACGCAATGGGACATCTTTGGGGTGATCTAGAACGTCGACTTCGCATCGGACCCCAGCGTCCCAACATCAATAAATATTCTAGTTTGCAATCTCGAGGGAAACCGGGCTACCATTCCGTGGCATACATTCAGACACATCATTGAAAGTTTCCCCAGCAGAGATAAAGCTATAAAAAAAGGGCACCCCATAATGATACTGCCTAATTGGAGCCCACCTCCTTTTGATCAGGTAGTGTGGGTTATCAGAATGTTAGGGGCGGTATTACTTCGAAAATGACTTGCAAGTTCGTGGCACCCTCCATCGGTAATGCTGGAATTTAATTTGGTGTTGATCCATCCTTAGCCTTCATGACAGCTTCCAATCTCGCAGACACATGTTCAATCAGGTGCTGGAAGGTTTCTTCGGGAATGGCAGCCCAATATTAAGGGAGTGCTGCACTAAGGAGAGGTATCCAAGAAGGTTGGTGAGGCCTGGCACGAAGTCGGCGTTCCAAAACATCCCAAAGGTGTTCTATAGGATTCAGGTCAGGACTCTGTGCCGGCCAGTCCATTACAGGGATATTATTGTCGTGTAACCACTTCGCCTCACGCCGTCAATTATTGACAGGAGCTCGGTCGTGTTGAAGCATGCAATCTCCATCCCGGACTTGCTCTTCAACAGTGGGAATCAGGAAGGTGCTTAAAACATCAGTGTAGGCCCGTGCTGTGATAGTGCCATGCAAAACAACAAGGGGTGCAAACCTACTCCATGGAAAACTAGAGCACACCATAATAACACCACCTCCGAATTTTACTGTTAGCACTCCACACGTTGGCAGGTAACATTCACCGGGCACTCGCCGTACCCACACCCTGCCATTGGATCTACCGTGATTCGTCACTCCATACAACGTTTTTCCACTGTTCAATCGTCCAGTGCCTACGCTCCTTACACCGGCGCGATGTGTGCCCTGTGAACAGGCGCCCGACTATGAAATCCAAGTTTTCTCACCTCCAGCCTGACTGTCATAGTACTTGCAGTTAATCCTGATGCACATCAAAACTGTGTGCCGGACCGAAACTCGAACTCGGGACCTTTGCCTTTCGCGGGCAAGTGCTGTACTGGCAGAAGTAAAGCTGAGAGGACGGGGCGTGAGTCGTGCTTGGGTAGCTCAGTTGTTAGAGGACTT
The DNA here is from genome assembly GCF_023897955.1 of Schistocerca gregaria. Taxonomy (NCBI): domain Eukaryota; kingdom Metazoa; phylum Arthropoda; class Insecta; order Orthoptera; family Acrididae; genus Schistocerca; species Schistocerca gregaria. The sequence goes on from NC_064920.1 coordinate 511,971,521, forward strand.
GCCCGCGAAAGGCAAAGGTCCCGAGTTCGAGTCTCGGTCCGACACACAGTTTTAATCTGCCAGGAAGTTTCATATTAGCGCACACTCCGCTGCAGAGTGGAAATCTCATTCTGAATCCTGACGCAGTTAGGAATTCCTGTATGGTGGTCTGGATAGATGTCTAGCTATTACACATTACCACCCTCTTCAACTTTCGGCAGTCCCTTTCAGTCAACAGACGAGGTCGGCCTGTAAGCTTTTGTGCTGTACGTGTCCCTTCACGTTTCCACTTCACTGTCACATTGAAAACAGTAGACCTAGGGATGTTTATGGGTGTGGAAATATCGCGTACAGACGTCTAATACAGGAGACACCCAATGACCTGACAAAGTTCAAAGTTCGTGAGTTCCACGGATCACTCCATTCTGCTCGCTCACGGTGTCGAATGACTACTCACATCGCTGATATGGAATACCTGGCAGCAGGTGGCAGCACAATGGACCTAATATGAAAAGCGTATGTATACTCCTATCATGGGTTTTGACGTAATATGAAGGATATTCGTAAAATAAGTTCCAAACGGTTAGGAAATGGAAACCACAGGAAAATCTAATAAAGCTTTACACATATGTGTTCGACAGTGTCTCTGGTATGGCTGTAGATTATATCACTTCGCTCTTTTCAGTTGTAAGCGCATGGTGAGCGCATAAAGATTCGTAGAAATGAGTGTCTCTCGCCAAGTATCAGGTCCTGGTAAGAGATTTCGCCTGATGTTATGCAGTCCACATTACAGAACTGTCATACGGTTCCTACTTTGTGACAATTCTCGGTCGCAAACTGCAGGGGCAATGAAAATGCTCCTGCTGCGTTTTTGATTGGGAAGTGTTTCATCACCCGCACTACAACCCTTGATTTGCTCCCTCTGTGTTTCATCTTTTCTCAGATTAACTACTGGATGTAAAGACAACATTTTCACACTGCCAACGAGCTGTAGATGAGCGCAGATAAGTGGCAGGAACCACAGGCGGCTGCCTTCTATGACGATGGTATCGGAAAGTTAGTACAACTCTAGGACAAATGTTAAGTCGGAGGGGTGACTGTAGATCAGTGGCTGGAAGTTGTAGTTAACTGTTGCTGATAAAATATTTCTGATTTTCAAAGTGGTTTTCATTTCGCTATCAATGGGAACTTACTTTCCTAATAGCCCTAGTATTTGAGATAAAAGTCATAGCAATGCATTATAAGAAATGTACAAGCTACTGTACATTTACAGATGTTACAAACCTTTCTTTTATAAAATGTGTTCATTTTGAGTAGGACCGCACGCCAAGCTCTCATGTAGATAAAATGTAGCACACTGTATAAACGTTTGTAATAAATAACACTTTTAAAATCAAAAAACAGCTTGTGCGCATGGCCATGTTCATATATGTAACGATCACGGATAGTTGTTACGTCACAAAAAAATACAGCACACAGTAAAATATACAGTAACTACATGCGTCACCTGGATGTGTTCTAATAACCGAAGATCCATCTTAGACGGCGTATAAGACACAACTGGAAGGTAGTAATGCGAAGGTAATACGTGTACAGCGTGTTACAGCCACCAGACAACTCTTATATCGGTATCATAAGATCAGAGCGTAAATTATTCTCTTTTCACATTTAAAATTATATTCTTTTGTGAGTGGCCTTCTAACAAAATAACGATTACAAAATTGTACTATAAGTGTTACATTTTACTTACATGACGGCGTGAGATGCAACTCAATATGAATACATTATATAACAAAAAGTTTTGAAGATGTGCAAATATACACTTCCATATCTGTTTATTGTAACTGTAAACTAAATATTTTATCTCAAATATTACGTCATAAGTCATGCTGTAAAATATATTGCATGAATATGCACTATGTTAAAAACCTGAAGATTACAGCAAAGTCTGTCGAAATCGGGTGCTTGTAAGTTAAGAAATATCTTGGCTTTAGATAGTTTTTACTAGATGTTGCTTCAGTATCCGTGACAAGTAACTGTACTGGTAAATTATTCCAAAAAATGACCCACCTCAATCATGTACATGTCTGGAAGAGCACCTAGCAGTGAGAGAGTTGGCAAATAATTAATCAACGTCGTGGGTTAGAAACTGAACCCATTCCCAGTGCCGCAGGAGATGAAGCGGGTGTGTCACACATGATAGAGCTGCTTATGTTGGATGGAGTCGTTAAGCTCTGCTGTCTCCTTTGCGCTATTCTCAAACAGTACGCAGTTAACTGTTGCCGCTTCATCTTCTCCCATAACATGAACTAATACTCATCCACAACGCCTCAGATGCAACTCTGTGCAGCACATATACTCGGTACTCACAAACTTTTCACACACCCACATTCGATACACTACACTCAGAAAACAAAAGGAATCACACTTCAATATTTAACACCGAATTGCTATGTGAATGGTCCGGCTCCTTGCTGGACTAATGACTGGCCGTCATCCTTCCCATTTAAGGGCTCATTGTTAATTATGTAAACTAAGTTTCATATCTCTTTTTCGTGCTCTACAAAATTTTGTCTTTGCAGTGTAATACCTCTACCTTTTTTGCTTAATAAAACGAAGAAAGATACGAAATACTGGCAACAAGTGCTATCACAGACTGTAAACAGCAGTGGCTTAGCTGCGTGCAGTTAAAACTAATGAACAACAATGAGCTGTTTAGTATGAAGAATAAAGTCCGATGTTACGCTTACTGTTAGTGGCAGATTTCTCTTTTTTTAATTTCTGTACGAATTATTGCACATTTATGTATAACGTCCAGAAGCACCGAGAATGTAATGACGGTATAAGGAGATCGTACAGATTTAAATTACTATCGTGTTGCCGTAAACTCGACAGAAGCTCTAATAAACAAATAACAGTAATACCACAGAATTCGTGCTCACACAATTTAGGTGAATATTTTTAAATCCGCATACGGAGACAGCGTTTCCAATGCATTGTATTGGATTGTAGAGGTCGTTATGGTCCTACCTTATGAATGATTGATGCAACCGGCTGTAATTGACCCGGCTGTATATGTATTTTTTAAAGGATTTCTTCATGCTGACATGTTTCCAATAGCACCTAGGTGGCCTTCATGAATTAATACGTACATGAAGTATTAAGTTGTACGGTTTGTCGCTGTTGTGACCGGATTTGCATTTGGTTTTAAATACCCCTTTCGTGACAGAAGGTATGCAAATAACTAAATCGAAAATCATTACACTTGTATCTTCCGTCTATAGACAGAGTCCTGCTGAACATACCATTAAGATAAAATTTCAAAGCACATGTTACTCTTCCTTTTTTTCTCGCTTGAAACAAAAATTTTCCATTTTAGATGTCATTTTTGCTGCATATGGCACATTAGAGGTATAGAAGTTACCAATAGAGAGAAAAAACCATGAATGACGCTACTTATTATAATAAGTAAGACTGCTGATAGTGGAACCATAATTACTAGGACCGCAACTGAAACCACGACCATCCTAGGGAAACTTCATGAAATTGTTATCTGGCCTTCAGATTTCCTATAAGAAGACGCAGTATATTTACTCCAACCACTCACGCAGAATGAGAGTAACTCTCTGTCTTAGACTGCCAAAATCTTGTTATAATGGTCTGAGTAACAAGAGAGTTGACTCACGTAGGCCACTAAATTCGCAAGATCTGAATTCCATGGAACACATCTGGAACGCTAACGGGAGCCGGCTCCGCTCCCTTGAACCACTGGCCTATAATTCACGGAAGCTGCGCTTTCCGCGTGTAGACATCTGGTGCCTTATACGCCAGGAAACCTAAAAAGGTCTTATCGAATCCTGGCCACGAGCAATCGCATTGTGTTTCGCTCCAAATATCGACCAATACAGTGCTAAGTGGATGGTCCTAATGTTTGGGTTAATCAGAGTGCGGGACACACCGAGCATACTCACAGTAAAATCAGTCCCTGTGAGTCAGCTCAAGTTTGTGCTAACGAACCTTTGCTTTACATCAGCTGGTATGTGTAGTCCACTCTACAATGCTGTCTCTCGTTCTCGTGCAGTTAGATTGGTGTCAGTAATGACTAAGAAAAATCACGATAGTGATTTCACTGACTGGCACCTCTACAGTGTGCTTTCGCTAAAGGCTGTCGTTGATGTGGATCTCTGCATGATGTGACGTCATGATTTGCGGTGTAGATACAATTTCCACGCCATCGCAACGAAGCGACCTTGTCCAGGACACTTCAGCAAGCACATGTATAGAGAACTATTTGAGCACAGTATATGTCATAATCCTTGAAGTAATTGTAGGTGGTCGCTGTGCAGTTAGGTAATGAGAACATTGTTTATATCTTTCTTTTCCTCTGTAAGGTTGAGTTTCATAAGGTTTTTGTTGAAACTGGTCAACCCTTTTTCAAAATCATTAACACCTGAGCATGGTACGAGCATTTACATTATATCTGTAGAATGAAATGAAACTTGGGCTAATGAGTGTCGTACCTTAAAGAGCACTTAAAATATATTGGAGCGCATAAAATCAAAATAAATGGCTCGTCTGGCCTTGGCCAATGTTATCAAATAGTTTCCTCATTGACAGCAATAATTCAACTGCATCGGTTGCATTGTTTCAAACCATAATATGTTGCTGGGGCCTGTGTGGCAATGTAAGAAGCTAGTAGAAACTGGCTCATTATCTCACTCTCCACTACTCTATCGTCGTCACCCTCGTATATGAACCTACAACCCATCCGAATCATCCATACCATCACCTTTTCAATCAAATCTTTTAGTTTTAATCTCCGCTTCGACCAGCCACAATATTTTCTTTTCCGTTCACTTTCTTGTTTCAGTTGTACTTTTTTTCCTTCCGTATTGGCCAAAAAGGGGCCGTATAGAAATTAAGGGCTTTTGGCCTTTCTTTTCCTTTCTCAGAACCTCTTTATTGTGTCACTTCTTTTCTTTTTATCCTCCTCGGAAATATAATGTGCGAAACTCTTAATGATTGGTTTCTTGTCGAATGATTTTATGCTGTTGACTTTGCTTCTGACTTCTTTTCTGTTGTGGCTCATCTCTAGTGTAACAAATGTTTCTTGTACATCTTCCTTGGCCTCATCTAGCAACTTAGAAGTGGACTTGAACGGTGTAACGGAAGGCCTTGTAGCTCAGTCGTGGTTGATTAATTCTTATTAAGTGTCCATAAAAATACAAACGCATTTCCGCGTTCTGTATAACTGAATTATACTGTCTGGTTTTGGCCTTGTAGGATATCGCTCGTTTGTTTTACCTGTTCTTTGTTAATCGGTAAGCATGGAATAATTTTCTTGCTTTTCTTTCGATTGCCACTTTATAAAGTCCTCTGGCTTGGCTCCTTTCTCCTATGTATTGTAATTTATCTATTCTTCTAGTGTTTCCATATTTTATTTCGAATATTTTCCTCATTTTCTGTGTTCCATATATATTCCGCGTTTTTGTGAGACTTTGAGACGCGCTTTTATAGCGATTTTATACAATATCTCCAGTATGCATTTCTGATCTTTCTGATTTCTGGCTAAAATCCAAGGACTCCGGTGAAAGCTAAGTACCTGATCCCCAAGTTTTTTCCTTTCTTTCCAAAGCGTATTCCCCTTATTTCCTCCATCATCAGGGCTCCTTGAGATATTACAGTTACACGAAAGTACAATTAAATCCAGACCTTTAGCTGCTTACAGGCGTTGATAAACATCCACGAGGACAGTGTGTCACGACCAGGACTCGAACACGGGATCTCATGCTTACATGGCAGACATTCTGTCCGTCTACGCCACCGAGAACAGAAAGGATAGCGCGACTGCAGGGACTTATCTCTGACAAGCTCGCCTTGTGATCAACGTTTTCAGCTTACTGTCCACACACTACATTTGAAGCGCCCCTGCCCACTATACTCATTACTCACTGCAGTCAATCTACCGATTCCCGTAAGAGTTCGGGCAGGGGTATTGCAAATTTGGTGTGTGAACAGTAAGTTGAAAGTGTCTGTCTCTCGGGGGCGTGCCAGAGATAAGTCCCTGCAGTCGCACTATCCTCTGGGTTCTCGGTGGCTCGGAAGGATAGAGGGTCTGCCATGTAAGCAGGCGATCCCGGGTTCGAGTCCAGGATGGGGCACACATTTTACTGTCCCCGTTGATGTTTCTCAACGGCTGTAAGCAGCTAAAGGTCTGGATTTCACTGTAATTTAATTCTCTGAGAGCTGCAAGACCACCAATGATATCGGATATGTCCGGAAGAACCAATACTATCTTCATGTATTACCATTACAGTCTCCGTTACGACGATATACAAGAAATCTGGGAAAATCCGTCTCATTGTCTGATCATCGTCTTTATGACAAAGGCCGCAGAGATATATTTAAAAAATTTAACTTTCGAGAAAGTGCTTTCAGGATTCTTTTGACGATTTCTTCCGTCTGCCACTTCCAAACTCCACTAAAACTCTAAATAAAGTTTTTCAGAGAGCTTGTATGCTTTTCTGAAGTCGACATACATTACTGCTGTGCTACTGCGTTCTCGCTCCATATCGCTTTAGTTCCCAGAATGCTCTTGAGGTTGAATATGTGTTCCACTTACGACTGCCCTTTCGGAAACCAGCTTGATAGTCTCCAATCAGGTGATAAGCTTGTTCTTCAGTTCTTCTAAGCTGAACTTCGGAGAGAACCTTTGAAGCAAGTGAATAAGGTGAGAACGCTGTAGTTACGATCGCACACACGCAGTGGTATCTATTCACTTTTCCGTATTTCTCCCATCAGGCGGTAATAACCATCTGCAGCGACCTGACCTCCACTCTCCCACATTTCTGAATTGAACTCCTTAATTGTCTGCCTGATTGCACTATGGCTTGGTGGTTTTGTTTCAAAGGATTCAGGCTCTATTGAGGCTCTTCAAAGCCAAGCTCTTTGAAATAGCCTGACAAGATCTTCCAAGAGCTGTAACTTTTCTTTGTCGTTTGCAACAAAATTCCCACCCGATCGCCTTTTTCTTTTTCTTTTTTTTGCCGTCTTCTGACTGGTTTGATGCGGCCCGCAACGAGTTTTTCTCCTGCGCCAACCTCTTCATATCAGAGCAGTAGTAGCAACCTACTTCCAGAATTATCTGCTGGATGTATTAAAGTCTCTGTCTTCTTCTACAGTTTCTGTCCTCTACAGCTTGCTCCAGTACCATGGAAGCCAGTTCCTGACGTCTTCGCAGGTGTCCTACCATCGTGTCCCTTCTCCTTGTCAGTGTTTTCCCCATATCATTTTGCTCTCTGATTTTGAGCAGCACCTCCTCGTTCCTTACCTTATCAGCCCATCTAATTTTCAACATTCGTCTGTAGCACCATATCTCAAATGCTTCGATTCTCTTCTGTTCCGGTTTGCCCCCCCGCCCCCCCCCCCCCCATGTACATGTTTCACTACCATTCAATGCTATGGTCCCAGAGTGTATTCTCAGAAATTTCTTCCTGAAATCCAGGATGACGTTTGGAACCAGTAGACTTCTCTTGGCCAGAAATGACCTTTTCACTAGGGCTACTGTGCTTTTAATGTCCTCCTTGCTCCGTCCGTCATTGGTTATTTTACTACCTAGTTTGCAGAATTCCTTAAATTCATCTACGTCGTGACCATCAATAATAATGTAAAGTCTCTCGCTGGTCTCATTTCTGTAACTTTTCATTAATTTCGATTTGCTCCATACTCATTACGCTGCCCATTCCTTCCAGAAGATCATGTAATTCTTCCTCATTTTCACTCTGGATAGCAATGTGATCAGCGAATCGTATCATTGATATCCGTTCTCCTTGAATTTTAATTCCACTTCTGAACTTTCCTTTTATTTCAATCATTGCTTCTTCAATGTACAAATTGAACAGCATGAGTGAAAGACTACATCCCTGTTCTACAATTTTTGCAATCCGAGCATTTCGTTCTTGGTCATCCACTCTTATTATTCCCTCTTGGCTCTTGTACTTTCAGTATATTACCCGCCTCTCTGTATAGCTTATACCTGCTTTTCTTAGAATTTCGAACATCTTGCACCATTTTATATTGTGGGGCGCTTTTTATAGGTCGACAAATCCTATGAAAGTGTCTTGATTTTTTGGTCTTTTTCTTTAGTCTTGCTTCCATTAACAATTCAGGAATACAGAATCCTAATTGCCTCTCTGGTGCCTTTCCCGTTCTTAAAGACAAACTGCTCGTCGTCTAACGCTTACTAAATTTTCTTTTCCATTTTTCTGTATATTATTCTTATCACCAATTTGAATGGATTAGCTGTTAAGTCGATTGTGCGATAATTCTCGCGCTTGTCAGCTCTTGCAGTCGCCTGAATTGTGTACATGATAGTTTTCCGAAAGTCACACGGTATATTGCCAGACTCATACATTCCATACACCAGCCTGACTAGTAGTTTCGTTGCCACTTCCCCTAATCATTTTACAAATTCTGACGGAATGTTATCCATCCCTTCTGCGTTATTTGATCTTAAGTCCTCCAAAGCTCTCTTAAATTCTAATTCTAACACTTGATCCCCTATCTGTTCTAAATTGAATTCTGCTTATTCTTCTATGACATCAGACCAACCTTCCCCCACGTAGAAGTCCTCAAGGTACTCTTTTTACCTATCTGCTCCCTTCTCTGCATTTAACAATGGAAATCCTATTGCCTGCTTAATGTTACCACACTTACTTTTAATTTCACAGGAAGGTTGCTTTGACTTCCCTATATGCTGATTCTGCGCTTCCGACTATAATTTCTTTTTTGATTTCTGCCCACTTTTCTTGTAGCCATTTCGTCTTAACTTCTCTGCAGTTCCTATTTATTTCATTCCTCAGCGCGTTGCTTTTCTGTATTCCTGAGTTTTTCTGAATATTTTTGTACTTCGTTCTTTCATTGATCAGCTGCAGTATTTCTCTGTTACCCGCGGAAAGTTACCTTCTTTGTGCCTATGTTTTTGTTTCTAGATTCCGGATCGCACATTTTAGAGATGGCCATTGTTTTTTACTGTAGTGCCTAATGGACTATTTTTTGTTACCTTATCTACAGCCAGAAAGAACTTCAAGCGTATCTCGTCATTCCTTACTACATCTGCATCTCCCTTCTTTGTGTATTGATTCTTCCTGACTAATCTTTTAAACTTCAGCCTACTGTTCATCACTACTACATGTTGATCTGAGTCTACATATGCTCCTGGGTACCCCTTAAAATCTCTGTGTGACCATGACGTAATCTAATAGAAATCTTCGGGTATCACCCGGCCTTTTACAAACTATACCTCCTCATCTTGTCATTCTTGCTGTTACTAGCTGAATTTTATTACAGAACTCAATTATTCTCTTCTCTCATTCCCAGCCCCAGGCCCAAATGCTCCTGTAACCTATTTTTCTACTCCTTCCTCTACAACTGCATTCCAGTCTCTCATGACTATTAGATCTTCGTCTCCGTTTAGGTACTGTATTACACTTTCAGTAACCTCATATGCTTTCTCTATCTCTTCATCTTAAGCTAACGACGTCACCAATTGTACCTGAAATATCATTGTCGGTGTTGGTTTGATGTTGATTCTGATGAGAATAACCCTATCACCGAACTGTTCACAACACACTATCTACCCCGCCTTCCTACTCATAGTGAATCCTACTCGCTTTATACTAGTTTCTGTTTCTGTTGATATTACCCTGTACTCATCTGACCAAAAATCCATGTCTTCTTTCCCTTTCACTTCACTAACCCTTACGATATCTAGACTGCACCTCTGCATTTCTCCTTTCAGATGTTGTAGGTTCTCTACCACATTCAAGCTTCTGATATTCCAAGCCCCGACACGTATGATTATTCAATCATTTTCTCATGGTCACGTCTCCCAAGGCAGTCCCTTCCCGGACATCCTTATGTGGGACTATTCCGGAATCTTTTGCCAATGGAGAGATCATTATGAAACGTTTTCAAATACAGACCACATGTCCTGTGGATTCACGTTACGTATATTTAATGCAGTGATTTCCAGTGCCTTCTGTATCCTCAGTCCGTTGATCGTTACTGATACTTCCGCCTTTGGGGGCAATTTCCCAACCCAAGGAGAAAGGGAGTGCTCAGAACCTCTTTTGTTTTGTGAGAGGTTGGGTCTGAGTTAATGTTTTCGCTCTTTCTTATGTTGACAACCTGTATTTTTTTAGATTTTCGGTTTTTATTGCAACTAGGTTAATTTGGAACTCCCCTAACAATGTGTTTGGAGGAACGCACCCGTCATTCTTCCTTGGGAGGTCTTTGAAGTATGTGGATATTAGCTGCTGGTGAATTGTCCGCAGAATACGGTAAGCTTGAACCAATTTTTGTTGGTTCTGATGTGTGTCGGGGGTTCTCCCACTGTTGTTCTATATTTCTTGTCCCCACCCAGTTGGCCAATGGATATTAGCTACAGGTGAATTCTCTACAGAATACGGCAAGCTTTACCAATTTTTGTTCGTCTGATCTGTGTATGGAAGTCTCTCACTATTGTTATATATTTCTTTACCCCACCCACTTGGACACTCAAATTGCCCAGCAAAATTGTGGGCGCGACGCCTCCTCCAGTTTCCCAAAAGTTTCCGGGTTCCTCTTGTTATATTCACTCACAAGAGAAGTCGTACTTCTTGTTATATTCCACGTAAGAAATTTTGTGATATAATAAAGTCATAATTCCTTGGTTTCCTGTGTCTGTGCTTTCATCGCTAAAACGAAGGTCCACAAAAGAACATTAAGGAATCTGTGGTTCATTTTATTTTAGTACTTGTTCTCACGTATTGGAAGCAGGATCTAATATAAAAATCAAGTTACTGTCATAGGATTTGTGTACATAGCCGATGTAAAAATGGTGCAAGGTGTTAATATTATCGAAAAGTAGGAATAGGCTTTAGAGAAAGGCCGATAATACACAATAGGTACGAGAACCAAGAGGGGACAATAAGAATGGAAGACCAAAAAAGAAAATCTCGGATTGAAAATGGTGAGGCAGAGCGATGCAGTCATTGATCAAAATTCTTCAGTGTGTAGATAAAGAAAGCAACGACAGAAATTCAGAGTAAGTTTACAAAGAAAGTTAAAAGGATGCCAACGATAATATACCCCAACAACAGTGCTACCTTTGTTGAAAGCGAGGAGCAGTTGCAGAACACATTGAATATAGAGGATAGTCTGACGAGCTCGAAAAAAAAAAAAAAAAACCGTTAAAAGGGAAATACCATAAATGGTATAAGCGATAAACTTAACCTCTAAATTTGGTACTATCAGATAGATGAAATAAAGGAATTCTGGCACCTGGAAAGGAAAATAACAGATGACGAACGAAGCAAGGAAGGCACAAGAAGCAGATTAGCTCCGGCAAAGAGGACTGTCCTGTCTGAAAGAAGTCTACTAGTATCAATAATTGTCCTTTATCTGAAAACAAATTTCTGAGAATGTACATTTGGAGCATAGCACTGTATGGTAGTGAAAATAGACTTATAGAAATCCGGAAAGGAAGAGAACCGAAGGGTTTGAAATGTATTGTGATAGAAGGATTAGTTGGACTGTTAAGGAGGATTTCCTATGAATTGGCAAAGAGTGTACAACGGAAAATATTGACATGAAGAAGGGACAAGGTGATACGACATGTGATTAAGGTACTTGGTAACAACATCCAAGCTATTAGACAGCGTTAAAAGATAAATTTTGTAGGAAAAGTCGGAAATTGAAAAATATGGAATAAATAATTGGGTACATAGGATGAAAATGGTGGTCTGGGATGATGCTGGCACAGGGCACAAAGACGTGGTGGGCTGCATCAAACCATGCAGAAAAAATCACTCTCCCTCTACTACCATCCCACGCCTCGTACAAACAAGATAATAAAAAAATTTCAGAGCGGTGGGGTTTGCATGGATACGGATGGCTCCTCCCAGGTGCCAAGTCTGCAGTGTGCAGCGGTGCATTCGAGAAAACTTAGTTTCGCAGAGTGCAGTCTACAAATTCTGCTTTAAGGGAAAAGTGAAGTCAGGAAATAAACTTGTTGTTAAGTCTGACAGAGTTTCAAACATGTAAACTGAGATCAAAGCGCATTACCTAGAAATACTGAGCGATTTGCGGTTGTCTGATATTGCGGTGGAAGCTCCAACAGCCTCTTACGGACACGGACGCGTTGGAAAACGCCCACAGGTCTGGACTCACAATGGGTCGGCAACTTGCCGCCGAGATCGCAGGAGCGGCGCAAATCTCATTAGAGAGGCGAGTAATCCGGAGACAATGTGCGCGCAGTCATTGAAATTCAGCCCGCGGTCGGCGCGGGTTCTCTGCAGTCTCGTCTGTCGCCGCACAGGGGCCGCACGGCAAAACTCATAACACAGCCACACAAGGGAGCGTCATTAATAACACGGGCGTGAGGCGGGACCGTAATGTCTCAGACGGGACTACTCATTAGCTGGCTATTTAACGCTAGGGGGCGGGGACCGCGGGTCGCAGGGACAAGTAAAAGCAGGGATCCGCCGCGTGCGGAAATTCCCATGCTGCGAGAACGACCGTTTCGGCTGATCACCGCCCATTGTTCGCCAGACACTTGCTGCCACCCAAAAGACGACGCGATTCGGCGCGGCGAGCTCCCGCCGGCAGCGAGGTGGATTATTCCGTGTGGGGAGTCGGCAGTATCTGGATCTGTGCATTGTAGTAGTTGCTGTCGCGTGGGAGTGGAATACTTCGAGACCGAGGCAGTAACGGGAGCGGCGCGAAACATGTAACGCTCGTGAGCGGAGCCGCTTGAATTCCGTAAGCTCCTGGCAAAGCCAGGCTGAGAAACGAAGGGGGCTTCAAGAGGTCCTCGATGTCTTAAGCCCACCGCATTGGTGTGGCTGCCAGCATTATGGCTTCAGTGGATCACAGTTCCAGGTGGCGGCAGAATGCTAGAATCTGAAAATAAATAACATCAGATTGTTCCCGGGTATATTCCATACCTCTCTGATACTAAAAATATACTAGGAAACGGAGAAGACGTAAGAGCTCCTGTTGGTCATTGCTCCATCCAATGCGTGTATGTCAGACCTCCGATGACGAATAAAACGAATGAAATTTAGAGTTGCTAAGTATATTTGCGGAAATTAATGAATGCGTTGTAAGGCTTTCATGCCAAATTCCCTTTACATTAAATGTATTCGCAATTGCGATTAAGGACAACCAGCAGCTGTACAAGGGAATAACGACGATGAAAATTTTAGGCGGACCGGGACGCGAACCGGGATTTTCGGTCTTACTCGAGCGATTGCTTTAACCGCTTTGGCTATTCATGCGCGAAATCGCGGCCAATCGCAAACTTCTATATATCGTCGTTCCTGTTTCGCAACCTATACTCGTACACACATTACGAAATTCTCGTGCAGGGGAGGACGTTTCATGAAGTCGCTGCCTGGTATCGAAGCATAAGTTCACTATTGCAGTGCCTGTGTTGTTAAGAAGAGCGATGCAATTTTCCTTGGGAGATGCATGTGTATCCGAAGGGACAGCCATTGTGGCGGCTACAGCCGTTATGAAATACGTGTTAGCAGGTGACCGTTGGCGTAGTGATGGTTGCTCGTATTCGCTACTACAAATTCATTTCATGTATTTCATAAGGGCTGTTACTGCCGCGGTGCCTGTTGCTTTGGAACACATGTTCCTCAGAAAGAATATTGCAGCGTTCTTCTTAACAACCTTAACCCGGCGAGGATGTCGAGCTAAAAGGGTACATCAAGGTTATGGAGGGTCATATTGACCCTGTTTTTCATTTATATTTTTTAAATATTTATTGGCACTTTTTAACCAAAGATGTGAATTAAATTTATGAACTATTCATTGATTAAAAGATATTTATAGAAATAAATATCATTACGTAACCGTACAAATGCTTTATTACTTATTTCTACATTTTTACATATTTCATTTTAATCTACAAAAGCATACATTCTCATCAGCAGTCGTTTTTTTTGCTAAGTATTTACGAGATAAATCTTCTTCGAGCAGAAAATGAACAATAAACTTTTGACATAAGCTGTTAATAATCTCTTACCATACACATTGTTGGTAGAATGGAACAACGTGTTCTTGACAAACGTACTTATGAGAACATTCACAAACATGAGGTGTATTATGATGTCTAGCATAGGGACACTCTTCACAGCTTTTTCGTACACCCTGTACTTCTGCAGTGAAGATTCCCCACAAAATTCTCTGAGTCTCTTACGCAAAGTGCTTGGCAGTTGAGATATTTCTTGTCGCGCACTCAAATGTTCACTGATGATCAAACATCCTAGTGTTTTTATGAAATTACGACGCTTTTGCTTTTTATTGTTATTTAATCGCTGAACAATAGCAGAATTGATGCTGGCCGTATTCAGTATTGCGTAGAAAACAGTCTGAGGACATTTCCTTTTCTCTCTCTCTCTCTCTCTCTCTCTCTCTCTCTCTCTCTCTCTCTCTCTCTTTCTCTCTCTCTCTCTTTTTGTGCAGCTTACATAATAAGTTGCTCATCTGTAACGTCAACTCCACCTTTCGCAGAGTTATAGGACATGTTTATCTCTGGTTTCTCTTTATCTCCTGTCGATTCATCGATTTCAATGTTGTGGTGAAGACTAGAAATGAGCAAAACAACTATGTTTCCTTTGGCGTTTGCGAAACAAGTGGAATATCCTTTTGGAAACCGAACTTAGTTGAGTAGATTTCTCTACGATGAGGTTTGGAAAATTCAGGAGGGATGTGCCTCTTGTTCTTACGCACTGGTGTCACAGAAGTTATCTTGTGTTCTGTCAGCAGATGTCACGCTACTTCATAGCTCGTAAACCAGTTACCAAAAGTCGCATAGCGGCTTGTTTTTGAAATGAATTCACCACATCAAATGGTTCATTACCCAGCGAAAATGGTCCCAGTATATATATCGAGGTTGAAGATATAGAAATTCTTTGCGTTGACCAAGGCAAATATTTTTACGCCATATTAGGCTGGTTCTGATGGAATGTATTGTCTAAATTTGATTATGCCTTTGAATGCAGGCAGCATTTCATCTATGGTTGTATATACTGCTAGTTCATTGGCTTTCTTGCAGATCTCAACGAATACTTCAGATATATGAAGTGTTGGTGCTAAGTTTTCCAACAGTTTTCTTTCTTCACGTGTGAATTTATCGTCAAAACAAGGACAGCTTTGAATAAAATGAAAACGTTGCCACGTCATTGTCAGCCCAAATATTTAAACGCCTCTTCCTTTATCGGTGTTCTGGCTCCCAGATCGATAAACTCCAGCAACGTACAACAAGACTTTATAAGCCTTAAGCTCGCTTATTGTCATTACCTTCATAAACTAATCATTTTCACCTACTTCAAGCTGCTTTCCTTTCTGCAATTTGCAAATGTGTGTGTTTCAAGATGATACTAAGCATATTTTCATTGCAAATCAGACTCCAGTAATCAAGCTCTGTCTTTGTTAATCTTGCCACTAAACTCACGCTAGGTACCTGCCTTATGGTATTTTCAGAACGGGCCCGAACATGTTGTTGAGGTGGATTTTCGCACCACTTGGCTCCATCGTTACCAACGTAAAATGAACTGCGTACCTGATTTTCCGATCGCTGAACTAATACTGGTAACGCAGCCTTGCGGCCAGTATTTTGTAGATCTAGTGGTATGTTAGCCTATCTTCTTTGTCACTGCCTTCACTTGCGTCTTGTTCAGTACCACTACTGCCACTGTGTTTACTTACACAATCTTCATTTCCGCTTCCATCTCTCGTAATGTCGTTTTCACTGTCTGATAAGTCCAGCAGCCAACGACGTATGCGCTCAGCCTCCCTTCCTTCGTTGTCCAGTTTGACTCAAAACATCAAAAAACACGGAACATATCATATCACCTGAATCTGACGACAGTAGTGTAGAGGGCTAGTGAAAGTTTATTTGATCAGGTTTTTGTATGTTTCACATCAACACTGTGGCTGAGTTTATGTTATCGACATATACTGAAAGACATGAAGGTCAGAGTGGGCCGTAAATTAAGAAAGATGTTGGCTTTCCACGAAATGCCACATGCTAAATCACTATCTTCTAAAGTATCAGTAAATAATACTGAAAGCATTTAATATTTAGTAAAAACGTTTACTTCCGTGTATAAAAGTTCCTTTCATTGACAGTACGATGCAGAGTATATTATGAAATGTATAATTATTGAAGATATTTTTTTTTAGTATTCAGGACTCCAGTTTCGATTTCGTAGAAATACTGGAACACGTGAGGCGATACTGACCTTACGACTTATCTTAGAAGAAAGATTAAGGAAAGGCAAACCTACGTTTCTAGCATTTGTAGACTTAGAGAAAGCTTTTGACAATGTTGACTGGAATACTCTCTTTCAAATTCTAAAGGTGGCAGGGGTAAAATACAGGGAGCGAAAGTCTATTTACAATTTGTACAGAAACCAGATGGCAGTTATAAGAGTCGAGGGGCATGAAAGGAAAGCTGTGGTTGGGAAGGGAGTGAGACAGGGTTGCAGCCTCTCCCCGATGTTATTCAATCTGTATATTGAGCAAGCAGTGAAGGAAACAAAAGAAAAATTCGGATAGGTATTAAAATCGATGGAGAAGAAATAAAAACTTTGAGGTTCGCCGATGACATTGTAATTCTGTCAGAGACAGCAAAGGACTTGGAAGAGCAGTTCAATGGAATGGACAGCGTCTTGAGAGAAGTATATAAGATGAACATCAACAAAAGCAAAACGAGGATATTGGAATGTAGTCGAATTAAGTTGGGTGATGCTGAAGAAATTAGATTAGGAAATGAGACACATAAGTAGTAAAGGAGTTTTGCTATTTGGGGAGCAAAATAACTGATGATGGTCGAAGTAGAGAGGATATAAAATGTAGACTGGCAATGGCAAGGAAAGCGTTTCTGAAGAAGAGAAATTTGTTAACATCGAATATAGATTTAAGTGTCAGGAAGTCGTTTCTGAAAGTATTTGTATGGAGTGTAGCCATGTATGGAAGTGAAACATGGACGATAAATAGTTTGGACAAGAAGAGAATAGAAGCTTTCGAAATGTGGTGCTACAGAAGAATGCTGAAGATTAGACGGGTACATCACATAACTAATGATGAAGTATTGAATAGGATTGGGGAGAAGAGAAGTTTGTGGCACAACTTGACCAGAAGAAGGGATCGGTTGGTAGGACATGTTCTGAGGCATCAAGGGATCACCAATTTTGTACTGGAGGGCAGCGTGGAGGGTAAAAATCGTAGAGGGAGACCAAGAGATGAATACACTAAGCAGATTCAGAAGGATGTAGGTTGCAGTAGGTACTGGGAGCTGAAGAACCTTGCACAGGATAAGCTTGGAGAACTGCATCAAACCAGTCTCAGGACTGAAGACCACAACAACAACAACAACAACAACAACAACTCAGGACATTGCCTCCAGCATAAAGATTAATAGTGGCCTTTCTTTCATCTTTTATAAACCAAATCAAACAGTTTTTTTGCTAAATATGGCGTGGTCCCGCCATTGTTTGCTGACATTTTGCAAGATGGTTATTTTACATCTGACAGTTTGTGGGACACCACTATTTTTCTTCATTTATTACTAATTTTGAGTTTAATGTCCTACAATATACTTTAATGACATAAACTCAATTACTTGAAAATGCCATTAAATGCCGAAACGTGGGTGGTAATGAAATAAACAACAACGCAGTGAAATGACGGTGTGTTCGTTTAAAATTGTTGCATGACAGTTGCTGTGCAGCTTCAAAAATTCTGTGTATCTTTAACATAACTTAATCTTTTCTTCGGGAAAAAATCTTCGTATTATGAGGTTTATGAAGTATATTTGGTGCAGCTCTTGAAACAGTCCTTCATACTTCTAGCAACACTTACTGACAAAAAAGGACGTTTTCAGTGGGGACTATAATTTTTTAAAAAGTTACTCTTAGCTTAACTGAAGGGTAATTTAGTAAAATGCCGTAAAAGTGTTTTAAACATACCTAAGAAGTAACATCAAAGTATAACTGACGGCAACACGATATAAAAATATTTAGGAAATTGTTTCTCTCTCTTTAAAATGTATATTTTTGACAAAGAGTGTTTTTGTTACGATGACGTCAATTCACAGGCGTCAGCAATAATGCTTCATTTACCACCGCGAAAAAATGAAGCTGCGTGCTGCTACTGGATCTAAAACAAAATGACTACCCATAGATAAAATCGAGTATCATGCGGTAATTCGTTTTCTTCTTCTGAAGGGGAACAAGGTGCAACAATGAATGCAGATTCTGTGTAAGTGTACATATGAGACAGTGGCTAGGTGGCACAGGAAGTTACAGTTTTGCCACACCAGTGTGAATAACGAAGAAGGAAGCGCAGTTTATTGTTTTGAATTGATAATGAAAGTACTACTAAGATTTCAGTGGTAACGCGGCTCGATACAACCCCCCCCCCCCCCCCCCTCCCACCTTTCCCGCTGCCCCGCTCCTGGAACATGGAGAACAGAGATTTTATTAATCACGGCGTAGTCAAGCATTGTGGACGACTAGAGTGATACGATGCTATAGCTTCAGCAATTACTCGCAAATTTATAGCTTTAGCAACCAACCCCCCCCCCCACTCACCCTCTCCTTCTCCACCCCAGCCCGGCACCCACCTGTATAAATTCTTGCAGACGACTATGCAATCATATAGGTATCTGTCAAAGGCCAACGATATAGATTAAAGCAATCACGTCACGGAAACCCGTTTCTTCATCAGCGGCAGTCCATCAAAATACTACATGCACGGCGAAACCACTGAGGTACAACGCTTCTGAAAATCGACTTTCATTGATAAAGCTTAAATAACGTTCCCTACTTCTCCGTTCACTGCACGACGAGTTGCCATCTCCATTAGCGTATTAACACTGTAGGCACTGTCAAATTATGCACATTAACGTATTTTTTAAATCAATGGGTGGAACATTTTGGTGTCAGGAAATATAAAAACCAAGTCCGTGACAAGGCGGAAGAAACAGTTATATACGAGAAAAGATACTAACTAATGAAAAGTAAGTGCAACGATGACTCCCACTTTCAAGAGAGTGTATAATGAAATCTAAAAGTATTGAAGATATTATTTCATTACCTAAAGACGTTGCTTGCTGCGTAAAAATTGATTGTTATGGCCTATCTTTCTAAAACCAAACGCATTTCTAAATTATGTATCATTTCCTTAACAGTTTTCAACATACTTTAGCTTTATTGGGAGAAATATGAGTAACAAGGATCTGATGAGGAGTCGAAAGAAATGAACCAACAAGAATCATTTGTAATAGCCCGCAGGTAACGTAAAAGGGGTATTAATTATTTCGTATCTCCACTTATAATGACAAACTCTTTTGGATGAGACTGCTTATCATTAAATATCGTTTTTCTCCAAGCAGAAGCGGCTACAAAGTACTCTGAAGAAGCCACTGTCGTGTTTGCGTACTATCTTAGAATTCTCTTACGAGCCCGAAAGAAACACTTCAAATACAATTCTAATGAAATTAAAAGCAAAGCTGACAACAGATAAAAAGGATTTATAGCCAAAATCGTTTCGAACAAATTTCTAGTCAAATTAAGCACAATAATTGCAAATGAGTTGCTGTCGCCTGAGAAAAGTACGTAGGGTTTTAAATGATAATACGTGTTAATGGGAGATTTTCTTCCTACGTAACATTGTGTGGAACGTAGGACAAACGTGGAAATACCTGAGGCTATAAAATGCGGACGCCATCAATGTATTCTCAAAACAAAAATTATGAGAATTTTGAGAAGAAGGAACAGGGAGAGAGAGGAGCATCAGCAAAGGCTGTAACAGAATGGCTGTACCTCTAATAGAAGAAACTACGAAATGTACGTTAAACGGGCCACCATAAATTGAGGCAACAAAGAAAGCCCCTAATGTAAAGTTTGTTCCCTGAATTTCACAGCATATCTTATCGAGAACTGTTTAGTGGAACTGTTCAGTTGAGATATACACCTTCAGACACAAACTGTTGTTGCAACATTTTAGTGGGCTCAGTCATTTCCATGTCTCAGTAGCTAATAGTTGTTTCAGAACAGGATGTGGTTCATTTGTCGAACTTCATTGTCGAAAATTGCCCCATCCACTAATGGGGTAATCACCTTTGCAAGTGCAGACCGATTATCCTGTCATTAATCCTGGCGTGGAACAGATGCTCGCTCGTTCCTTGTCGTAGTGCTCTTTAGCAAGCTGCATTACTAAGTAGCTTGCTCAAATCGCGTATAATGTTCGTTAAAGCGCCGTAGTCGGTGACCTTTCTTTAAGTACTCTACGTCTGATGTCGTGACATCGTCTGTTAAGTATTATTTCGGTACTTCAGCTTGTTCTATAGATATTGTACAGAACAATACTGAGGATGAACCGCGCTTTTGGGACTCATAGTGTACAACCCGCACATGAGAGCAACATTTTAGTAGAAACTTTTGAGTACATAACAGCTACTGCGCCATTCAGTAACGATTAAAGTTTGATAATTGATCGAATGTTAGGTGCTGAATATTCTGAAGTACAAGGCAAACTTTTTCTGTAAAGTCTTCAGTCGATCTATGGATCTCGAAACAACTGTGAAGCACTCGTATTATATCTGTTTTCGGGTCATGACTTCCGACTGGTTTGATGCAGCCAATCAAGAATTCCTCTGCTGCTCTAAGTATTCAGTTTTTTGTTCGTTGTATTCCAGTCCCGTTTCCGATTATGAACGGCTGAGTATGATACGGCGGTGAGTCAATTATCGCTTGGTCAATAGGGCCTGATTACATGGTTTTCTTTTTTCCTTTCCCAGTCTCTGTCTTCCCCTACAGTTCTGACCTTATATAACTCCCTTTAGCACCGTGGACGACATTTCCCGACATCTTAACATGTCATATCATTCTGTCTTTCTTGTTGTCAGTGTTTTTTCACCGATCATGTAGTAGCGAACATCCTCACTCCTTATTAAGTCCACCTAATTTTCGACATTCTTTAACACCGCACATCTCAAACACATCGACTTTCTTCGTTCCCGGTTTTCAAGTAGCCAAAAAATCACTACCACCTAATGTTATGCTCCAGTAGTATATTCTCAGAAATTTTTTTCAAATTAAGGAATTTCATACAAGACTTCTTTTTACACGAAATGTCCTCTTTGCTTGTGCCAGTCTGATTTTTATATCCTCCTCCTCTATCAAGTGTCATTTTGCTTCCTACGTAGCAGAAATCTGTAGCTTGATTACCTCGTGACCACCAAGTTTGACGTTCAGTTTCTCACTAATCTAATTTCTTCCACTCCTCAATATTTTCGTATTTCTTCGGTTTACTCCCAGCCCATCAAGCATACTCATTAATTTGTTCATTCCATTCAACATGTCCCATAATTACTATTCTTCAATTTCATGAAGGATAAAATCATCCATGAATCTTATCCTTTCACCCCGAATATTAAGCCTATTCTAGAACCTCCTACTGACCTAAGTCTTAGGATGAATTTTATAAAGGAGATTTTATTATCCATTGTTATTCCAATGAATAAAGAAGAAACAATGAGTCAGAAGCACACAAACATTATTATTGCTGATATCAGCATTTGCTTTCCGCTGTTATCCTCAAATTGTACAGAGCTGTTCTGGCCAGATGTCACTTCTGTTGTGTTGAAATGTTGCTAGAGGCGAAGCTTCAAGTACTCCCCACAAAGCCCAACTCACCACTTTTAGCCACCACAATTGTCGGGGTAGCGCAGGATAGAATTCCTGGGCAAATGTCTGGGTGGCGAGACTCAAATACTGTTTGCTGTCCACTCTTGCCTTGATGCTTTTACATACGGTAATTTCTTGTCTGGATGTCCTGAATACATCGTTCTGTGTTAGATTATCGCGTTCTATTATATGTGAAGTATCCCAGCTCGAACGGTTAAAAGCGAATCAAAATGATAAAATAGGAGATGTATTACTTTCTCCGACATGCAATATTATTTGTGTAGGGAAAACTGCATTTGCCTACTGTTTATTTTTTATAGTTAACGAATGTAAAGACTACAGAAACACATGCAGTTAAGGAAACAACATCGTGCAACAGACAGTTAGGATCAGCAGTTTCACATCACTAGTGACTGAAGTATGACTTCCGAAAGGCTAAAGATTTGCAGCCGTTACAAAGTGATATGTTCGAGAAATAGGTACTGTGTGGTCATACCTACTTCCCTTATTCGTTAGAATGATGTGACGCAAATGGTTGAAATGGCTCTGAGCACTATTGGACTTAAGGTCTGAGGTCATCAGTCACCTAGAACTTAGAACTACTGGAACCTAACTAACCGAAGGTCATCACACATCTATGCCCGAGGCAGGATTCGAACCTGCGACCGTAGCGGTCGCGCAGTTTCAGCCTGAAGCGCCTAGAACCGCTCGGTCACAACGTCCGGCCATGATGTGACTAAAACAAAGAGGAGTGGAGCCGTAATTCGCTAATGAATCACTTAACGACGTATCATTAGACTGTCTTTTAGTGTCCTGAATGTTTACTCGTCAGTTATCGCGCTATTGAAGCAGCTAGGAACGAGTTGATTACGTCTTCACGAAATACTTACTTCCCTTACAAGAACGTGATGTTAATACAGCTAAATATGTTTTGCTCACAGCTGCTGCGTACATACACTTGCAAGTAATTGTTGACAAGTGGTTCTCCAAATTAATAGTAGACTCAATGTGAAACATAAGATCGGAAAGATGAGTCGGGATTGAACCAATTTGGTAAAAAAAGAGGTCAAGGAGAAAGGCTCCTTGTTAATTCATTATAGTCATTCTGCCTGTCTTCAAGCGATCTGCTGATACACTTTTCGTGCGTTCGTGTCGTTAAACGACGACTTTCCCGAAGGATGATGATTACGAGCTTTCTTACCTACTACTGTTCGACATTCTGTGATAGCTGTTTCTGAGGACCTCAAAACACTCCTTAGTAATCGGTCTACTTGACGTTAAAACTGGAAACTAGTGAAATGTCACTAGGTTGTCTGTCTTACTAAAGCAAGTTAATGTCGTTCTCGCGAATGTTCAGAATCTTGGCATTTTCAAATGTCTGTTTCAATGGATATTCCGGACTGGATGATTACATTAGCTTGCGGAATCTCATCAACGCCGGCAGGCATCCCACCTGTCTCTCTGCTTTAATCTCACCGTCATTGCCACTTTGTTGTACAGCACATCAGTAAAGAGGCTTCTCAGATGGAGAATGGAGAGTAACTTGTGTTTATAAAATTCCCGAGGTGCCATATGATACTGTTATTTGTTGACCAAGATTCATTGCAAATATCTGAACACCAGAAGAACTTCATGAGTCTATTGCCTATGGACTCCTCAATTGTGTTTAACTGTTCAGTCAATGGCGGCAGTCACCTGGAGACAGTAGTGAAGCACCCTTGGAGAATCCAGAATGGGAAGCAACAGTGGCGGTCCTCCACTGCCGACTGTTTGCGCCACACAGCTGACCGGGAAGACCCACCCACGTACACCGCCTCCTGGGTGACCCCTTTACGCCGCAAGTTTCCAGCGCTTCCTATGGCGAGCTGCCGAGCCTGCAAACACTGTCGTCGGGCCTTCATGCTAGTATAGCACCACCCAAGTCATTAACTGTTGTAATTACTTTGTAACAATTAACTGACTTAATCCCATCGGGAAACACTTGCATATGCCCGAAGCCAGCAATGCGGAACAGCTGCATATTGATCGCGCACAGCAACCTTTCAACTGCAGAACCCATACACATGCTGTCACGTCGCTGCACCTTTAAAATAAATTGTGTTTTTGTGCATATAATGCATTATTTGACAATTAGTTACTTGGCAATCACGGTACCTCCACACTACAACTTACGTATGCTATACAGAATTTCCAGGTACACTGCCATCAATTACTTTTCAAGAACTAATTGAGTCGTGTCTGAGTGGCAATCTAACTTGTAGGTTACATTCAGTGCTTGGAGGTAATCAACAACGGGCGGCGAAACAGCAGTGGTAAGGGAGCAATGATATCTTACAGAGAGTCGATCTCAAATTGGGAACTGTAATTTTTAATTCATACAACACTAAAGCAAACATTTAAGTGATAATCATTGTTTATTGCACTAACTATTACCGCTGAAAATATCTCCCACTCCCGCAAGAAACAGTATATATTGATTTTCGTACCTTACCATCTGTCTATTCAAGATCTCCTCCTCAGTGTTTTCTTATATCTCCCGTGCCACGTTAACTATTCTCTCGTCGGTCCTGTATATATTCCAAAATAATCCAGCTTCTTTGGTCTTCTACCTGCGAGCACAGAATTGCATTAATTATGTTCCGATTTGCATTGACAAAAGCATTATCGACATCCGCTAGCATAAAGGATCCTAACATTTCTTGTCTCTTCGTTCCAGTTACTGCCAGACGTCACATGAAAATATCTCCACATCATTTAATTTTACTGATCCCTTTCTATAAAATGTAACATACTTTAATTCGTATCAGTATTTTTCTGCGCACTATTCTAATCAAAATTTAGACGCGCGGTGTATCCGGTATGACGTTTAATGCTCAGTCCATATGCTTAATGTCTGTCAGGCGGGAATGAGTAACGTTTCATCACAAAAAAGGTACTTCGCAATTGTTTCAAATGACACCTGTAAATACACTAACGGAAGAAAAATAACAACGCCAAGAAGGAATTATGCAACATAAACAAATGTTGTAATTCTTCAATTTCTCTCTATGTACTTCATGACCAAAAAGTTTACGGGAGAACAGCTGGGCGTTAGTGTCCAACGGGCACAATATTTCGGCAAGCGACCACATTGCCATCATCAGGTGCGCTCACGAACTGAGCCGCTAGTGAAAATAGCATGTTGGGCTAAGGCACATGTCGTTTGAAGGTCCGAAAGATTCTTTCCTGCTTCCTGTCTCAGCTTAGGGGTTTTGAAACATGATGAGTTTTTGGACACACGTAGTGTTTCTTTGATTAGTATAAGCGCGTTTTGTTAGTGTGTTATTGGCGTGTTATTGCATGAATTGGCGGATAGAAGCGAGTCTGGGGTGTATGAAGTTGATTTCGAAAGCGTCATTGTCTAACTATGAGAAGGTTTCATGGGGCGAAGTTTCTAATGTGTTGTAGAATTTGATAGTCCTCTTTTCGATGTGGGATGAGTTGAGGGGGATTTTAAGCTCGTGTGTCATTTCTTCGTTTGACCGATACCAGAGAGTGTCTGTAATTATTCTAAGGAGCTTGTTTTGGACCACTTGGAGCTTATCAACGTGCGTGTCTGCAGCAACACCGCAAACTTCGCAGGCATATAGTAGTGTGACTGTCGAGGCGCCGGCGCTTCCTACCCCGTCCAGGAGTTCGAAACACGGTCGGAGCATCCAGCATACGTTCCCTTCGCGGTCCGCACCCAGAGCCGCTTGCTGGCGGTGTCTTCTTAGTATCACTCCCTATTCTCGAAGTCAATTCATGGTTGGATTTATTTCTCTTTTTCAGACTGAAAGCGGGTCTCAAAGCCTTACTAAGGATGTACCCGCTATCTATATTGATCAGCTGTTGCCGTACTCGAACCTCGATGGATTCTTTAATGGCACAGCCACAGTGTTTGGACGTCTGTGTCAGAATCTTGGTGCGTTCGTAATTCACTATGTGTAATTCCGAGGGGCAATGTTCAACAACCGCCGATTTGTTAGGCTGCTGCAGTCTGGTATGCTGTTGATGTTCGACTTTACGCACCGATTGACCTATGTAACTCATGCCATGTTCGCAGGGGATCCGTAGCCCTAGATCGTAGTTGACAGCAGTTCCTGTGTCTTAATTGGTGGGCCGAGGACCGTCTTCGCTTGATGTTTTCGAAGAATTCCATCTGTCTTTCCCGATAAAGTGCTACAGAACGGAATAAATGCTATGTCCCATCCTGCTGAGGTTCCTCTTCGGTTTCCTCGGGCTCTAGAGACGGTGTGTGATGTTGAGCTCTCCAAGTTGGCTTCCTGTGTAGTCGCTTCTCCGCAAAACCGACCTCAGATATTCAAGTTCTTCGTTGGCTGACAGGGTATGGTACCTGTGAACCAATGATTCCAGGACACCGTTCCTCTGCGCTGGATGGTGGCAGCTGTTTGCATGTAAGTAAGTGTCGGTGTGCGTCCTCTTACGGTACACGCTGTGGCCCAATACGCCGTCTGCTCTTGCTTTAACCAGGACATCAAGAAAGGGGAGCACTTCATCTTGTTCGACTTCCATCTAAACTTGGTCCTCTGGCATATAGAACTGCTATGTATAAGGAAATCATTCAGCTTGTTTCTACCATGTGACCATATGAAAAAGGTGTCAACAACATAGCGATTGAAGCAGATAGGTTTCCACTGCTCTGAATCAACGGCTTTCTCCTCGATAAGTTTCATGAACAATTTGGTGACGACTGGTGAAAGTGCACTCGCCATGGCTACTCCGTGCGCTCGTAGTATTCACTGTCGAAGAGAAAGTATGTTGACATCAGGGCGTATCTAAAATGGTTGTCATCTCTGCGTCAAATATCTGACCAATAAGTTCCAAGGATTCCTGCAAAGGCACCCTCGTGAAGGGAGAGACAACGTCGAAACTCACAAGGATGTCCGAATGACGAAGTCTGAAGTTATTAAGACGCTCGACAAAATCCACTGTGTTGCGAATATGAAGCGGACATTTCCCGACGTAAGGGAAAAGTATATTCTTCAGGTATTTCGCAAGTGATTACGTCGGAGCACAAATGTTGCTGATAATCGGGCGTAAAGGCACTCCCTCTTTTTGTACCTTAGGCAGTCGGTAAAGTCTCGGTGTAACACATGCTCTCTGTCGTAGCTTCTTCACCCCAGCCGGTAAGCCGGATTCCCTGAGCAGAGCCATGGTACTCCTCTCCTCTCTCTTGGAAGGATCGCGTTGATCTTCGATATGCGCTGTCTTCTGCCAAGCCCCGCATTTTCTCAATGTAATCCTGATGAGATAAGAGCACAGTTGCGTTGCCTTTGTGTTAATACCACGACATCTGGATCTTCTCGTAGCTCCCATATTTCCGCCCTCTTCCTGCTAGAGATGCTCGGTTTCACAGGCTTAGTTTAGGTGGGAGCACGACAGGTTTCGCAACGTTCTTCTCCATCTGCTTCAGGTTGAAATAGTGCAGCTGCCTGTTCCACTGCACTAATGATATCCGTGGTAGGTGCGGATTTAGGAGTTGGTGTAAAGTTGAGTCCTCTCTTAAGAACCGAGGGCACGTCCCCATCCAGTTTTCTGGCCGTGAGATTGATGATACACTTGCAGGGACCTCAGAAAGTTGTCGTTCAGATAAATGCTCGAATTTTGATATCTGACCTTCAGTGGTCTCTTTTTGTGCAGAGTCCGCTGTGGCCATTGTGACCCGCGTCATAGAATTGATCTGGTTGGCCAGCAGTAGATGTACCTTGAGACTGTTAATCGCGTCTAGGCACCAGAGGGTAAAGACGTATGGTTTCACGAAGCATGGCGAGGCTGGCACGTTTCTTGATTCTTCTGTCTGCCGCTGAATCAATGTGATGTGTCACCTTGGCGTAGTTCAGCACCACACGCCCTTCACGGCATCTCATAAAGAATGAAAAAAAAAAATGCAGTCAATAAACGGCTTCTCCTGTGGCCCAGCTTGTTAAGTCTTTTCATGTTACGATGCATCTTCCCCTCGCATAGGTATGTGTTGTGATCCTTCAGTTCCTCCCGGTGCATTTCATGACCAAAGAGTTCAGGGGTGAGCAGCCGGGTATTAGTGTCCAATGGACACAATGTTTCGGCAGGCGACCACGTTGCCATCATCAGGTGCGCTGCGAACTGACCGCCGAGGCGCCAGAGCGGGTTTTTATCTCTTTCCCCCCTTCCAGGTAATATCAAGGACAATCTAGGACTACGGAAATGTGCACAATATCGACGGTCGTTGCCAAGAACATAAATGGCATACCAGACTGCAGCAGCCTAACAAGTCGGCGGTTGCTGTACATTACCTCTCGGAGTTACATACAATGAATTACGACAACACCAATGTTCTGACACAGTTGTCAAAATACTGGGACTGCGTCATTAAATAATCCATAGAGATTCGAGAACGGCAGCCGCTGATCAATCTAGACAGCGGTTACATCCTTAGTAAGGAGTGGGAATCCGCTCCGCTTTGAATCTGATTAAAAAGAGAAAGAAGGCATCCCACTACGAACTGACTTCGAGAACAGGCAGAGATACTAAGAAGACGTCGCCAGCATGCCCCCTGAGTGCGGACCGCGAAGGCAACGCATGCTGGAGGCTCCGTTCAGAACACCTGGAAAAGGGGGGGGGAGTCGGGCTGGGAGATAAAAGCCCGGCTCCGACGCCTTGGCCGTTAGATCGTTAACACAGCTCATGAGGGCAACGTGATCGCTTGTCGAAATATTGTGCCCATTGAGCACTAACACACGGCTGCTCCTCTTTGATATCTTTCGTCCTGAATGAAAGTCGGTAAGCGAGTTTCTAGGTTTCGAAGACGATGCCCATTCAAATTTCTCTCTAGTCAGGTAGGAATGGAACTTGTAGTGCCACTATGAGAATGTACATGAGATTACTGTAAATACACTCTGTAACGGTAGTGAACGTTAGTTACCTTTCAGATTGGACGTGATGAGTTGAAGAATGCCTTTAAGGTGACGTCGTTATCAATGCCTCGCTGAATCTGAACGGGATCGTGTGATAGGGCTACGACAAGCTGGATGCTACTTCTGCGATAAGGCATTCACTTGACAGGAACGTAGCCACAGTACATGAATGCTGGCAGTTGTGGTCACGAGAACGTACGCTCGCAAGAAGACTGGGCTCTGGACGGCCACGTGGCACTACCGACATGGAAGACCATTGTGTTCAGCATGTGGCTGTTTCGCACCGCACTGCATGTGTCGCAGAAACTTGAGCATCAGCTGGCCCCACAGTGACCCATTGAACTGTTGAAAATCACCTCAAGGACCGCTCCGAACCAAATGCTCGATGACGTGCGTTCCACTGACCCCAAAATTACACGTGTTTGCGACTTCACTGGTGCAGGGCAGGGAGGTGGTGCCAGCAAAGCGGCGGCTGTGGGGAAATCACAGATTGTGGAGTTTTGACGACGGATGGTCGCCTAAGAGGACAGGCGATGCTCCAAGAAATGGTGCAGAGTCAGACAATCTTATATATGTCTAAGTTACAGGTTCTTGAGCGGAATTTGAATGTCTACAGTAAATCACAGCGAAACATCGATGCAAATCTCAATACATCTACGATCTAAGAAAATAGAGGTGCATCCAGTACCACAATAGTATTTCAATACTTTTTATGACTACAGAAGTTAATATTTCACAGTGGATAAACACTAACACACTGAACCTATGAATTCACAATTTTAAAGCGCTTCTTGTGATTTTAACAAACATTATCTGAGATGATCGCATCGTACTAAAGCTGTCATCCCTGAAAGCTAGGTATCTGTATTCGTTATATTTTCTGATTTAGGGCGACTTTTATATGTATTTCATTATACAAATTTTGATCACAACATCATATTCTCCACATGTACACTGCAAATGAAAACAGCAATGATACCTCATGTTATGTCATACTAGTCTATTTCTTTAATGAACAGTTTACTATCTTGCCAGCAACTCTATTTAGGCGCTGACAGGAAGTGCTATTAAAAACAGATGCTAATCTAAAAGGGGTCATCACAGTTGTTGGTGGGCACCACACTTGAAAAGCAGACCAAATGATTCTTCTGTCGAGAAGACATCAATAAAAGTTTAAACCGTATTTAACCTGAGTGCACTTGTACAAGAGTTGTGGGTTATTTTACTACATACTTAACATATTTACTTCAACATTGTTGTAACATGATAGTTTATTCTGGACAGTGGAAATATTGAGTCAAATCTCGTTTGTAGAGCTGAATTTTGTATTTTTACTGGGGAGAGCGTTGAGCCAATAGAAAGGCAGACAGTAGCGGTACACTACAGGCGTTACTGGGACTTAAAGGAGTGAAGACGTCAATGGAGTGTTTAGAGAACGTTTCTATTTGTGCTGGAGAAAACAGACGTTCCTGTGGTAACATGCACTATTCGAATGTATAACGGATAGATTTTATGCTGTGAACAACTGCTATGAGATTTCTACTTTTGAGAAGTCTTTTCGGTAAATCTTGAAGGGGACACTTGTATTATCGTCCTGGAGCACGGCATCTGTGGTATCATTCGGTTTTTGGTGAGTGGGTAAGAGATTCTAGGTGGAGAACGGCCAATACTACACTTTCATTTTTCTTTACGGCCGAAATTAAGCTCTGCTTGTCTGAGGTTCCACTGACCACAGGGTTCGTAGTCGATCCCGTCTCTGATGTATAAGGTAGCTTGATGACCCCAGTTTTGAATGTCTCTCTGATTTCATGTATCAATAAGATGTTGCAACAACACATATAGCCTGTGAACTCCTGATATGTACCGACTGTCGCCATGGCCAACATTCTCTCTAAATCTTACGTCTGTTGATAACATCTGGGCATGGGTTGCCGAGAAGTTAGCAACTTTCTACACGCCAGTCTCCATTACTTACAGCTAAAGGAGTAAGAAATGACGTACCATTATCTCTGATCCAGGTTCATTTCACTCCAAGTCAGACTAGAGGCATTGTTTTAACAAGAGGTGGCAGCTTTGTGATTACTAGTACCTACGTAAAAAAAAAAAATGTTTCAACCAAAACAATGCTACATTGTGCTTGGCTGAGAATGCACTAATAGATCCTGTCTTGCTAGAACCGTTGAGATAGTGACTGTGGTTACAGAGTAGGTGGTTACGGTTATTTCGTACGATGTGGTTAGTCCTAGTGATGTTCGGGCGAGAAGCGATGTAGTGGTGCTCCGCGAATGGAAACTGTAACATCTGTACATGAGTGACATCATTACTTTCTGCTCACAATAAAGCAGAGAAAAACTGTGACCGGTTGCAAAGCTGCTAGCGTGTCAAGAGAAAAACTCATCTGTGATGGCATCATCACATAGTGGTCCCACGCCCGGGTTCCCGGGTTCGATTCCCGGCGGGGTTAGGGATTTTCTCTGTCTGGTGATGGCTGGGTGTTGTGTGATGTCCTTAGGTTAGTTAGGTTTAAGTAGTTCTAAGTTCTAGGGGACTGATGAACATGGATGCTAAGTCCTATAGTGCTCAGAGCCATTTGAACCATTTTTGAACATAGTGGTCGTTGGTCACGATGCAAGCACACAAATAGGACCCGTCTCTGCAGTTCAGTGAATCTCCGACTCTAAAAAATAGGACCGTTGCCGATTAGGGTTGAGGCTATCGTCGAAAATACCGGTTATCGGTAATAATGGTTTTTCTACATGCCAGTTTTACCTGCAGCTAAAATCGCTCAAATTATCCAGTTTTTTAATCCTGTTATTTCCTATAATAAACGCAGAAATAGAACAAAGACTGAATAATTATGACCTCTCGGTTTGCAGAAACGTAGAATGAAAATACTAAATAGGCAAATAAAAGAAAATATAGTCCATTCTTCGTTTACTGCTTTTCTTTAAGAGTGATAAGTCGTTGAATATTACAAAAAATCACCGTTATTCTCCTATTGATTCCAACCTTTTTTTAAAATTCTGTTCAAACGTCATGTTGTAATTAAGATCATACCACTATTAGTGCGCTACGAATTGTAAGTGCTGAACGGTGAAAACTGAGGTTGAAGAACTTATTTTTATTTATTTGTCCGTTGTAAGGTGTTACAAGCAGATAAACGCATATTATGTAGACACCGGGAGCAGATCAGCTACTTTATATTCTTTTTGGTTATTAATAACAATCAATAAAACCTGTTTTACTTTGACCAAACAAATACCAAAAATACCAGTTATTCAGAATTGAAATACCGGTTTCGGTTTTAACCGGTCTGTTTTTCCCATCCCTATTGCAGAGTGGCTGTGATGTCAGGCACAGGAGGCGGTGGGGACAGCACGGCCACAAGCCCCCGCCCCTCCGTGGTTCACTCGGAAACAGCCGGAACTGCAAGTGGAATAACCCTGATGTTGCGTTCAGTTTTACCATACAAAATTATGTTCAGGCCACTTGTTGTTGTGGTCTTCAGTCCAGAGACTGGTTTGATGCAGCTCTCCAAGCTACTCTATCCTGTGCAAGCTTCTTCATCTCCCAATACCTACTGCAACCTACATCCTTCTGAATCTAATTAGTGTATTCATCTCTTGGTCTTCACTACGATTTTTACCCTCCACGCTGCCCTCTAATACTAAATTGGTGATCCCTTGATGCCTCAGAATATGCCCTACCAGCAGATTCCTTCTTCTAGTCAAGTTGTGCCACAAATTTCTCTTCCGTCCAACTCTATTCGATACCTCATCATTAGTTATGTGATTTGCCCATCTAATCTTCAGCATTCTTCTGTAGCACCACAATTCGAAAGCTTCTATTCTCTTCTTGTCTAAACTATTTTTCGTCCACATTTCACTTCCATACAAGGCTACATGCCATACAAATACTTTCAGAAACAACTTCCTGACACTTAAATCTGTACTCGATGTTAACAAATTTCTCTTCTTCAGAAACGCTTTCCTTGCCATTGCCAGTCTACATTTTATACCCTGTCTACTTCGACCATCATCAGTTATTTTTCTAACCAAATAGCAAAACTCCCTTACTACTTTAAGTGTCTCATTTCCTAATCTAATTCCGGGAGCATTACCCAATTTAATTCGACTACATTCCATTCTTCTCGGTTTGCTTTTGTTGATGTTCATTTTATATCCTCCTTTCAAGACACTGTCCATTCCGTTCAACTGCTCTTCCAGGTCCTTTGCTGTGTCTGACAGAATTACGATGTTGTCGGCGAACCTCAAAGTTTTTATTTCTTCTCCATGGATTTTAAGTCCTACTCCGATTTTTTCTTTTCTTTCCTTTACTACTTGCTCAATATACAGATTGAGTAACATCGGGGATAGGCTACAACCCTGTCTCACTCCCTTCCCAACCACTGCTTCCCATTCATGCCCGTCGACTCTTATAACTGCTATCTGGTTTCTGTTCAAATTGTAAATAGTCTTTCGCACCCTGTATTTTACCCCTGCCACCCTCAGAATTTGGAAGAGTGTATTCCAGTCAACATTGTCAAAATATTTGTCTAAGTCTACAAATGCTAGAACGTAGGTTTGTCTTTCCTTAATCTATTTTCTCGGATAAGTCGTAGGGTCAGTATTGCACCAGGTTTTCCAATATTTCTACGGAATCCAAACTGATCTTCCCTGAGGTCGGCTTCTACCAGTTTTTCCATTCCTCTGTAAAGAATTCGTGTTAGTACATTGCAGAGGTGACTTATTAAACTGCTAGTTCGGTGATGTCCACGTCTGTCAACACCTGAATTCTTTGGGATAGTAATTATTACATTTTTCTCAAGTCTGAGGGTATTTCGCCTTACATCTTGCTCACTAGATGGTAGAGTTTTGTTAGGCCTGGCTCTCCCAAGGCTGTCATTAGTTCTCACGGCCAGTGTGACACAGTATTAAAATACTTCTTCTAACACACATGTGTTGTAGAGTTGTTGACGTTGTTATATACCAGTATGTTGACCGGCCGAAGTGGCCGTGCGGTTCTAGGAGCTACAGTCTGGAGCCGCGAGACCGCTACGGTCGCAGGTTCGAATCCTATCTCGGGCATGGATGTGTGTGATGTCACTAGGTTAGTTAGGTTTAAGTAGTTCTAAGTTCTAGGCTACTGATGACCTCAGAAGTCGAGTCCCATAGTGCTCAGAGCCATTTGAGCCATTTTTATACCAGTATGTTGTTGAAAATATAATGATGATAGAAACAAGACTCGTTTATAATTATAACAATAATAATAAATAAAAGAAACTTATTTAAGAATTTTTTGGTATTCACATAGGATAAATTTGGAACAACAGACTGTATTCAGTTAGGCATCCTTTTTAGAAAGTATGACATCACACTTCTTGTCATGCTTCTCTTGTTACTTTATTGACTACAGTTCGCACACAAGCTGTCACAGAAAAACCGACCAAATCAAATACGTGAAACAAGTTTTCATCACAGGCAATTGTTTTACAAAACATCATTTATTTTCCGACTGTTATTTTTACTCATTGTAGTTTGGATACAACTACGTGACATATGTTTTGCAAACAAGTGTATTATTTTTACACTGTATGTTTGTTTTTTGTCATTGCTTTTGGAGGCAATCTACAATATCTATGTTTAATAGATTTTCTTGTTGTGACTGATCCCGACACACTTGTCACACCTCCAGGTTTTTGGAGGTACCTGGCCTTTCTCAGAGAATTTTCTGTTCTTGGACGTCTTGTGCTCTGGTACCAGAGACTTCTCAAGTTCCCACAAGGATGTTCCGAAACTCAATATTTGACAACTCTATTATTTGATTTTGAAGCAGTGTCCAAAATGCTACTTCAAATGAACTTGTTACGTCACTTATTCTGCTTTCTGCAGACGTGGTATTCCCTGAGGTACTCCTTATGACATTTGAAGCTGTGCTTTTGGGTGTAGGTGCTATACTATATTACCATTTTCAAAAAAACACAATACTGTATACTAATTTGTGTTATCAAGAATACTTTCTTTCAGATGCGTTGCTTCCATTATCTTAAACTTACGTGTCCTTTCATCCGTTGAGGAATTTACTGATTCTTCCAATATAACTGTCATTGTGACACAACTCAAACTAAGCGACAACAATGAAGATTCAAATAGTTTGTCAACTGTTAAGGAATTTCTTAGATAAAGCAAGAAAAGAGCACACTGTTGTAAGTGCAGAGGTTTTGTTGATTGTTCAGACTAAGTTGCAACGACAGAAACCATTACCGTTCTCACTATAAAGTACAATAGAAACGAAACAATATTTGTCAGCAGAGTAACAATATTTGTGGCCGGTCATAATGAACTGAACGTTACTTACGTGACTATTAAGTTTTGTTGTCAAACCACTTAAAATACTTGTGTACACAGGTTGCTTACGCATTTTCGACAAAATATCATGTGCCTAAAGGTATCTTAGTATTTAAATGTCCGCAGCCCGCGGTCTTGCGGTAGCGTTCTCGCTTCTTGCGCATGGGGTCCCGGGTTCGATTCCCGGCGGTGTCAGCGATTTTGTCTGCCTCGTGATGACTGGGTGTTATGTGTTCTTCATCATCATCTCATCATCATCATTAACGCGCAAGTCGCCGAAGTGGCGTCAACTGAAAAGGACTTCCAATACGGCGACCGAACTCCCCCGCATGGGGCCTCCCGGCCAACAATGCCATACGATCATTTCATTTCAGTATTTCAATAATGAAATATGAAATTTTAACCATTCAGCTTTACATAGACCAGAGAAGTACAGCAGAGTAAAGGACGTTTCAGGAACTAGCGCGGCCCTTACATAATTATTAATTATTATCTCTCTTTTCCTCAGGATCTTTGTGTGGGTACACACTTATGAACCGCGACACGTAGTAGATCTGGGGAGGATTTTGTGTTACAATATAAGCACAATTTCGTGATTTGCTACTCTTCTTGATGTTGCAGTGCTAATTGCCAATAGTGCTTTCAGTACCACATCTGACTCGAGCTTCTCTCTATCTCACACACTCTCTCTTCTCTGTCTCTCTCTCTCTCTCTCTCTCTCTCTCTCTCTCTCTCTCTCTCACACACACACACACACACACACACACACACACACACACACACACACTTTCTCTTACATCTAGATGTGGAAGTTTTCCAAAATGTGTAAACAGTTCATTTCGACTTCTAGTGAGCTAACTTTGCTCGTTTTTACTAACAATTTCTTACAATTTTAACATTGAGATCTGACCATCAACTACGTCCTTTGGGTCAACAAATTTGGTAGACTGCGTCCTCAATATCTCCCTCCTTCTCCCGCTCCACTCACACCTCCAAAGCCAACGGAACAAAACACCGTACGTGAACTTAGCTACCCTCCTTATTGTGGAAGTCTTAGCTTTTCTAACGAAGATATCGACAATCTAGCTGACGATAACGTCGAAATGTTACTGTCGTAAATATTATTGTCAGAGATGCTAAGCTTTGCCTCTACCACAAATGTGTGTGTGTGTGTGTGTGTGTGTGTGTGTGTGTGTGTGTGTGTGTGTGTGTGTGCAGATGTTTTAAGGGTCAATGTTTAAGTATTATCATTAGGACAGAGTTTGGTACCGTTTATAGACAGTAACCTCATTCTCATTTAAATTTGCCGGCCGGTGTGGCCGAGCGGTTCTAGGCACTTCAGTCTGGAACCGCGTGACCGCTCCGGTCGTAGGTTCGAATCCTGCCACGGACATGGATGTGTGTGATGCCCTTAGGTTAGTTGGGTTTAAGTAGTTCTAAGTTGTAGGGGACTGATGACCTTCAGATGTTAACTCCCATAGTGATCAGATCCAATTCAACCGACCATTGAAATGTATGACTCATTTACTTGCACCACATAGACGCTTCTAAGTGCCGATTGCGAAAATAGGAGGAAGATGGAAGACGCATGCGAAGTGTATTATTAAATTTATGAGCTATTCGACACAGAGTGAAATTTGTTAATTTTTCATAGGAAATACACTTTTGTTGGATGAATAGTGATAAGATTAAACATACGTGTGAGGACTGTTTAATGTCATGCTGTCTCCCAGACCTTGGCATTCTAGATCGCTACGCCTTGCTAATGCCGTGGATTCGAGCGTCGGTGAACAGCTAAGGATCCTACTATGAAACTGCAATCCACAGGGAGCGTGAAACTTCTGCAGTAAAAGTGTGGGGAAAAACGAGGGGTCGTAAACCCGATAATAGACGGTGAAGTGTGACATCAACATGGAAAAACCCACAAAAAAGCATGTCGTGGCAGTTCGAAACATAGCCCAACACTACACGTGTTCTTGTAAACTGAAGGTGGGGAGTGGAAGAAAGGAAAGGGAATTGATCACTGTTGTCAGCTGCATCGGGACATTACGGGGGATCATTGGTGACGAGTGAATATGTGTAGTGCACTGGGATTCGAAACCGTGATCTCCTGCTTTTTAGGCAGGTGCATTAACCACTGCGCCTTCCGGGACACAGCGTTATCCCATTTGCACGGACTGTCTCGACACGCCTCACGGCCGATCCACACTCCCCTCGAGCGCCACTTGCCCGCTGTCCCTGTCCATTTCTTCCATATTCGCTCATTGAGAGTAACGCAATGAAGAAGGTGGCTCCATTGTCCAGCTAGAGCAACCAAATTATGGGAAAGCATGATGTCTGTTATTTCGAACGTATCCGAAAGAACAGGAACAACGCATTTATATAAAACGTTTCATTTCAATTTCTAGCCTCACAGTTTATTTCGAATAAAACTTCAGTGGGGCACGCGACCGAATGAGACAGAGGAGAAAGAGACGGGAGAGCGGGAAGAGAAGTTTGAGGAGAAGAACGGGAGTGAATAAAAGTATTACACGTCTAAAAATGAATGTATGATCGAATAAACAACAAAATATCGACAGAGAAAACCGCATTATCTGTGCAAATTTCGTAGGTTCGATGTACAGGCAAATCGTTATGGACGCTGTCTTGTTCGTGAGCTGATGACAGGGTGCGGCCTAAGGTGGCGGCAAAGTGGCCGCGAGCAGTTCGTTTAAGCCGAAGGAGCCGACCCTCGTCTGGGCTGTGGGGAGAAAGGGCGCGTGTGACGTAGGCGGCCCCGGAGGGCGCGAAGCAGGGCGCGGATTAAAGACGTGGACAAAGGGGGCACCGGCGCAGAGCGGTGGAGCGGCTTAAGCGACAAAAGGCGGGCCCGCCCCCTGCTGTTAGCGGCGTCTCCGGCTGGAGTGCGGCGCGGCGCGCCGACGGGCAAAGTGACGAGCTGTTGCTGTCTGGTCCTCAAAAATTAATTTGGCTTTGGAATCCGTTGTCTCCAGCAAATTATGGAAGTAAGACCATCAATAGGTCCAGAAATCAGAAGCGAACTTACTGAACTTCTGAACTTACCGAACTTTCAACTCTTCATAGAACTAAATTTTTTATTATTTGAGTATTTTACCTGCCTCATTGGAATTTCTAGCAATGTATCCGTTACGGCAGTTATTTTGTCCTCTGTACCAAGGATAATACTCTTCCTTAGAAATCAAAGGGTATTGTCAGTGGTACAAAACAAATGAAGAGAATAATAACATTAGGGTAGGACACAATTTATTGAGGAAGTGTAAGGGGCGTTCAAAAAGAAACTAGCAGGACTCTGGAATGTGCAAATCGCTGACAGGAGGTGGCGTGTATAACGAGGTGAGGTTCCGACCACAGCGTGATAGTTCACAGTCTGGCTCTAGAGGGCACGCATGCGCGTCACGTGACTATACAGAGCTAGCAGCAACATGCATCAATCGTCCAACGCTGCCAGTCGCATTGCAAGCAGTGACATGAAGGCGTCAACAGAAGAGCAATGAGGTGTTGTTCGTTTTCTGACAGCGGATGGAGTAAGAGGAACGGACATTCATCGACGAATGTCACAAGTGTAAGGCGAACACTGCATGTCCCTTGCAAGAGTCAAGGTGTGCCACAAGCGCTTTAGGGAAGGATGAGTGTCGTTATTCGATGATGCACGGTCTGGAAAACACACTGCAGTACCGATGACAACATCCAGCTGGTGGATGCACTCATTACCCAGGGCCGCCGAGTGAGAAAGCCGTAGCTGCGGTGGTCGGATTGAGCGTACGAAGTGTTCATACTATCATGAAGGAACGACCAAACATGCGCAAAGTGTGTTCCAAATGGGTACCCCGCAGTCTTCAACCACACCAGGAAGCATGTAGAACTGCCCAGTGCCTTGCTCACCTGCAGCGCTATGCTCGTGAAGGAATGCGTTCCTGACAAGAGTGGTGGCTGGACATGAGTCATGGTGTCGTCACTTGGAAACAGAATCAAAACGACAAAATCTCCAGTGGAAGGATCCAGGGTCAGCACCACCTAAAAAAGCCAAGGCCATCCACACAAGTGCAAGAAAGATTATGCTGACGTTCGACTATGACCAAGATGGCCTTCCGATTCACTTCCTACAGCACGGGACAACAGTGAATGCCCAAAGTCACTCGCAAACCGCAAACCTTGACCACACTTCACCAAGTGATCAAATCAAAACGACCACGCAATCTCACCCAGTGAGGTCATTCTGCTCCACAACAATGGAAAGCCTCATACGGGCAACACTTGCGGTATTCCTGCAGAGATTCAAATTTGAGGTTCTCGGCCACCGTCCATACAGTCCCGACATCTCTCCCTGTGATTACGCCATTTTCGGTCCCCTTAAAAAAGCTCTGAGGGGCAAACGATTTACCTCGGACGGCGACCTCCAGCTGCACAGGAGGATCGGGTTAACATTGCAGACCCGGGAATTTTATGAGACAGCTATTCACCGCCTTGTGTAGCAGTGCGACAAGTGTCTCAACAGCCAGGGTCAATACTTCTAACATACAGGTACTGGTTTCTGTAACTATGCCTCCGACGTGTTTCTTTTTGAATGCACGTTGTTGTTGTTGTTGTTGTTGTTGTTGTGGTTTTCAGTCCTGAGACTGGTTTGATGCAGCTCTCCATGCTACTCTATCCTGTGCAAGCTTCTTCATCTCCCAGTACCTACTGCAACCTACGTCCTTCTGAATCTGCTTACTGTATTCATCTCTTGTTCTCCCTCTACGATTTTTACCCTCCACGCTGCCCTCCAATACTACATTGGTGATCCCTTGATGCCTCAGAACATGTCCTACCAACCGATCCCTTCTTCTGGTCAAGTTGTGCCACAAACTTCTCTTCTCCCCAATCCTATTCAATACTTCCTCATTAGTTATGTGATCTACCCATTTAATCTTCAGCATTCTTCTGTAGCACCACTTTTCGAAAGATTCTATTCTCTTCTTGTCCAAACTATTTATCGTCCATGTTTCACTTACATACATGGCTACACTCCATACGAATACTTTCAGAAATGACTTCCTGACACTTAAATCTATACTCGATGTTAACAAATTTCTCTTTTTCAGAAACGCTTTCCTTGCCATTGCTAGTCTACATTTTATATCCTCTCTAATTCGACCATCATCAGTTATTTTGCTCCCTAAATAGCAAAACTCCTTTACTACTTTAAGTGTCTCATTTCCTAATCTAATACCCTCAACATCACCTGACTTAATTCGACTACATTCCATTATCCTCGTTTTGCTTTTGTTGATGTTCATTTTATATCCTCCTTTCAAGACACTATTCATTCCGTTCAACTGCTCTTCCAAGTCCTTTGCTGTCTCTGACAGAATTACGATGTCATCGGCGAACCTCAAAGTTTTTATTTCTTCTCCATGGATTTTAATACCTACTCAAAATTTTTCTTTTGTTTCCTTTACTGCTTGCTCAATATACAGATTGAATAACATCGGGGAGAGACTACAACCTTGTCTCACTCCCTTCCCAACCACTGCTTCCCTTTCATGCCCCTCGACTCTTATAATTGCCGTCTGGTTTCTGTACAAATTGTAAGTAGCCTTTCGCTCCCTGTATTTTACCTCTGCCACCTTCAGAATTTGAAAAAGAGTATTCCAGTCAACATTGTCAAAAGCTTTCTCTAAGTCTACAAATGCTAGAAACGTAGGTTTGCCTTTCCTTAATCCTTCTGCTAAAATAAGTCGTAGGGTCAGTATTGCCTAACGTGTTCCAACATTTCTACGGAAGCCAAACTGATCTTCCCCGAGGTCAGCTTCTACTAGTTTTTCCATTCGTCTGTAAAGAATTCGTGTTAGTATTTTGCAGCTGTGACTTATTAAACTGATTGTTCGGTAATTTTCACATCTGTCAACACCTGCTTTCTTTGGGAGTGGAATTATTATATTCTTCTTGAAGTCTGAGGGTATTTCGCCTGTCTCATACATCTTGCTCACCAGATGGTAGAGTTTTGTAAGGACTGGCTCTCCCGAGGCCGTCAGCAGTTCCAATGGAATGTTGTCTACTCCGGGGGCCTTGTTTCGACTCAGGTCTTTCAGTGCTCTGTCAAACTCTACACGCAGTATCGTATCTCCCATTTCATCTTCATCTACATCCTCTTCCAAT
Source organism: Schistocerca gregaria (assembly GCF_023897955.1). NCBI lineage: Eukaryota > Metazoa > Arthropoda > Insecta > Orthoptera > Acrididae > Schistocerca > Schistocerca gregaria. The sequence continues at coordinate 512,012,687 of NC_064920.1, forward strand.
TCCATAATATTGTCCTCAAGTATATCGCCCTTGTATAGACCCTCTATATACTCCTTCCACCTTTCTGCTTTATCTTCTTTGCTTAGAACTGGGTTTCCGTCCGAGCTCTTGATGTTCTTACAAGTGGTTCTCCTATCTCCAAAGGTCTCTTTAATTTTCCTGTAGGCAGTATCTATCTTACCCCTAGTGAAATAAGCCTCTACATCCTTACATTTATCCTCTAGCCATCCCTGCTTAGCCATTTTGCACTTCCTGTCGATCTCATTTTTGAGACGTCTGTATTCCTTTTTGCCTGCATTTACTGCATTTTTATATTTTCTCCTTTCATCAATTAAATTCAATATTTCTTCTGTCACCCAAGGATTTCTACTAGCCCTCGTCTTTTTACCTACTTGATCCTCTGCTGCCTTCACTACTTCATCCCTCAAAGCTACCCATTCTTCTTCTACTGTATTTCTTTCCCCCATTCCTGTCAATTGCTCCCTTATGCTCTCCCTGAAACTCTGTACAACCTCTGGTTCTTTCAGTTTATCCAAGTCCCATCTCCTTAAATTACCACCTTTTTGCAGTTTCTTCAGTTTTAATCTACAGGTCATAACCAATAGATTGTGGTCAGAGACCACATCTGCCCTTGGAAATGTCTTACAATTTAAAACCTGGTTCCTAAATCTCTGTCTTACCATTATATAATCTATCTGATACCTTTTAGTATCTCCAGGGTTCTTCCATGTATACAGCCTTCTTTTATGATTCAGGAACCAAGTGTTACCTATGATTAAGTTGTGCTGTGTGCATAATTCTACCAGGCGGATTCCTCTTTCATTTCTTTGCCCCAGTCCATATTCACCTACTACGTTTCCTCCTCTCCCTTTCCCTACTACCGAATTCCAGTCACCCATGACTATTAAATTTTCATCTCCCTTCACTATCTGAATAATTTCTTTTATTTGATCATACATTTCTTCAATTTCTTCGTCATCTGCAGAGCTAGTTGGCATATAAACTTGTACTGCTGTAGTAGGTGTGGGCTTCGTATCTATCTTTGCCACAATAATGCGTTCACTATGCTGTTTGTAGTAGCTTACCCGCATTCCTATTTTCCTATTCATTATTAAAGCTACTCCTGCATTACCCCTATTTGATTTTGTGTTTATAACCCTGTAGTCACCTGACCAGAAGTCTTGTTCTTCCTGCCACCGAACTTCACTAATTCCCACTATATCTAACTTTAACCTATCCATTTCCCTTTTTAAATTTTCTAACCTACCTGCCCGATTAAGGGATCTGACATTCCACGCTCCGATAACGCACGTTATACTTGTATAAAATTTCTAATACTTAGCCACCTTGAGAAAGGGGGGGTGGGGTATGACAGGCACCAAAGAATCATTCTAAAGGTGGAGAAACCTACTTGATGGAACTTGAATATACAACTGAGGAAAAAAACTATAAAATATTTAATATAAAATGGCATGTCACGTATAAAATAAATGTGAAGCGATAACGCTTTTGCATGACTAAAATGTTATTACTTCATATATTTATTTTATACGTGATATGCCATTTTTAAATGCTTTACTTGTGACGAAGACACTCTTAGAAGTGGCCGAAGTCTAGGTCAAAAAACTTCATTTTCGCGACTGAGGGGCAATTGGTTTAATTTTGCTAAGCATGTGTCTTAGTTATAATTTCATAAATTGATTTAGTTTCCTGACTATTAATTAATGATCTGTGTATTTCGAGACCACTATCAATGATCTAGGAACTTTGCAGCCAGCCCAGATCTGTAACTGAAACTGATGAATTAATTTTATTCGGCTCTCTCTTTTTGGCAGAGACCAGTCTGGACAGTCGCTGTATCCGTTTCATGTAAGATGCACTCTTTTGTAAAAGTGTCCGTGATACAATACACTTTTACCTGAAGCTGAGTGTTACTCTCAATCCCTTCTTTTGTTTTTGTCTTCGCTTCTTTGATTAATAGATTCAACAGTGGAGGAGGAAGACTAATTCCTGATTTGCCCTCTCTGGAAACCGTGGACTTTGTTCTTAAACATCTAGTCGTATTGCTGCTTGTCCTTTATATAAATCGTAACCCACCATCCTCTTCCTTAGTTAACACCTACTTTTCTGATAATTTCAAACCAATTTACGTTGGAGATGTGTGGGAAATACAGGGTATCCGAAAAGACTTTCCCTGATAGCATAAATTGGTAACTCAGGCTAGAAGTAAGATACAAATATGAAACTTGTGTCGCATTGTTTACAGCTGTCAAAGTTGTCCTGTGGTACCATGAGACACGATCACCAACCACAGTTCAGAAAACTTCCAGACAACATTTTGGAGGAATCCACCTGATGTCAGGAGCATTATATCCTGGTATTAGAAGTTCAAGAACACAGGATCGGTTGCTGGCCTTCCTAGGTCTGGTCGACCAAGAACCTCAGCAGACAGGGTGGAAGCTGTAAGGCAGTCTTTTCTGTGAAGTCCGAAGAGATTGGTGCGTACGGCCTCACGTGAATTACAGATGCCAAAAAGCTCTCTCCATGACATTTTACACAAACACTTATTGTTTCGTGCACACAAAGTGCAAATCGTTCAGGCCTTGTTGCCCAATGACAGTACACGTCAATACGACTTTGCGGTCGAAATGCTATTACGTACTGAGGACGATGATGGTTATCTCAGACGAATTGCCTTTTCCGACGAAGCTACCTTTTTTGTCAGTGGAGTAGTGAATCGCCATAATGTGCGCATTTGGGGTTCACAACCCCCTGGCGAGGTCATGGAGTGCACCAGAGGCAGTCCAAAAGTGAATGTTTGGTGCGCGCTATTGCACGATCAAATTATCGGGCCATTCCTCTTCGCTGAGGCTACCATCACATCTGCAGTGTATCTGGACATGTTGCAACTGTATGCTGTTCCTCAGCTGCTTCAGTATCACCCCGATGTCTTGTTTGAGCAAGACGGTGCACCGCCTCATTGGGGTTTGGACGTCTGTGCCTATCTCGATATGACTTACCCTGGGCGATGGATTGGTCGTGATGGGCCAACGGTTTAGCCTCCATGCTCTCCTGACATAAGCCCATTAGACTTATTTTTATGGGGTTATGCCAAGGACGAGGTCCACCGAACACGTGTACCAGATCTTGAAACCCTGCGGCAATGGATAACCACAATCGTTGAATCGATCCCTCCATTCATGTTGGCTAATGTGTGGACGTAAATTGAATATCGCCTAGATGTGCTACGTGTTACCAAGAGTGCTCATGTGGAAGTTCAGTAAACTTCCACATGTGTGAAAAAGCTTTGATAGTTTGTAAACAATTAGACACCAGTTTCATATTTGTATCTCATTTCTAGCCTGAGTTGTCAATTTGTGTAATCAGGGAAAGACTTTTCGGACACCCTGTATTTTCCTATTGACACTGTAAAGCATTGCTCCCACATATCGGAGTGCGGCATTGGAGCATAGCACGGAGGGTGCCGGCGAGTTTGCTAACTGACTTTGGGACGTGTAGGTGTTTGGCAACAGCCCGCCAATGCCAAATGCGCATCTGCGCTGAGCGGCGGCACAGGGTGAGGAAACGGCACGCCTCGCGGCGGAGTTGCGCCCATTCGCTGTTTGAGTTGGCAGCCAGGCCCGCGCCGCCGGCCGCAAGTTGGCAGAAGCGCCGCAGCCGCAGGCCCTCCGCCACCCCCACCCGCCCGCCCGCCCATCTGCCTGGCTACCGGGCAGCACTCGTAACCTCCTCTGGCGCCGCCCTCGGGACGTTCTTGGCCGCCTCTTGGGAGGCGCGTTCACTCCGCTACTGGGCAATCCGGGGTACGGCGGGGCTGTCGTCGCAGTCTGCCCGGCTGCCGTTCGTCCGCACGTTCTCACCGTATACAGGCCCCTTTGCGCACTGCTGCTCTCCGATGAGGACACCGAACAGTTTGTCCCAGCAGGCTGCTCCACTACGATACACACTGCTGCTGTAACGTATCATTACTACCACGTAAGTCACGCTGGTGAGAATGTTGTCCTAAGTGAAAGTGAAGAAAAATTACGGCGTCTGTTGAATGCATTGAGTACAGAATCTTATTCTGAGTAAACCTGAGCCGTATCATCTTCATCTTTGCCTAGGTATGTCGTCTTCCGGAGCCTTGGTTTTGCTCTGCCGCGATTGGTCCGTTTGCTTTTAAATTTCGGAGGGCGTCGCGTTCTGGGGAGAGACCTGCTGACGACGAGAGGATCGAGTGCTGCTGCCGGAGTGAGACGGGGAGTTTAGTTTCTGGTTGTGTGGCAGCGCAGTGTTGCGGGAAAGGTGGTATAACTTCCTGTAAACGCACGTGATAGCTACCAGCGTGTGTACTCGGGACGGCGGCAGTCGTTCTGGACGGGCTGTGTGACAAGGAAGCTCGGCGTGGCAACTGTTGACGCGGCGTGTCGGCGTTGCTATGGCGGAACTGGGGCGATTGGCATAACTCGAGTTGGTGCTGGTTGCAACCTGTCGCCGAATGCTTGTCTGCCTTCTGGACTAACGGTGAGAATTTCTTGACTTGATGTGTCTCAATTTCTGCCCGTATCGTCGGGTGTGTTTTGCTCTAAGGTCGTGTGGCATGGTGTTTCGCAACTTTAGTAGGCTCAGGCTGCCCGAAATCCCGTTTCAATGATCTGTTAAGTGTAACTATCACTAGAAAATAGTGTTAACTCTTTGTGCCTTAATAACTGAACCTAAAATATTATCTGTGGTTGACATTTTATTCTGACGCAAGAGCAATAACGATCTTGTATCTTACACTTTGTTGAGTATTATTATCATTATTATTATTTAGTACTGGCCGTCACATTTACGAAGTCGAAGATTTACGAAGCCCAGTGGGCGTCATTAACAGTTCCTGCCTGGATTGGTGTTATATTTTGAACCATGTGTTTCAGTGTTTAGTAATTTGTATTTTACGTGTTATAGAGAGTTGCTGTTACGTCCCATGTGGACGATTCGCCACGTTGATGAAGTTTCTAGTTGTTCTGCTGGTCTGTGCCATATTGCTAAAGCAAGCAGTCCTAGCACAGCTGATTGTAAGTTTTTCCCAGTGGTGAGGAGCACGGGCTGGTTGTAAGTGCTAGCTCACTAACTTCAACATTTCTCCAATATTTATTACTATTGATATTCAGGCCCTTCAGGCCGAGTGGCGACGTCACTACCCCTTTTGGTTATTAACTTCGTCTTGTTATCTTGTTTCATTTAAGAAAAGGCCTTTGGTGTATGAACTTGTCTTTTGGTCTTTACTGCTCCTTTGGACGAAGTAAATTAACTGTTGGTTTTGAATTCTTGTAGCATTATCAAAAAAGCATTTGTTGTTATATTTGATTGGCCCTTTTGACCGAATGATTACAGTCATTCCTTTCAGTAACTTTTTGTATTGATCAATAATTAATCAAAGCTGTTGGGACCTTCAGACCGTGATTATCTCTTATGTTGAATCTTAAGATTGTCATTCCGACATTACAGTTGTGAATGTTGAGCGGCCCTCGAGGCCTGGAGTTTAAAAAAAATTATTGTGTTTTGTGATATATATATTTCTACTAGTGAACAAGTGTTTTAATGTTTAATAAAATTAAATTGTGTTTGAAACTGTAACCTCATTTGAGTCTACGCTTTCACTCCCTGCAGTCTTTGAACTCTGCTTACGTTACATTGTGGTTAAGTTTTCCCATACCACGGCGTATCAAAACCGATGGACGAAACTAATGAGGAGCTACATACAGGCATGTAGTAGTTGTTCTTTCGCACATGTCCGAAGGAACAGACACCAGATTTGAGTATTTCTCGATAGGGTGCGACCACCAGAGACCCGTTCTTTCAGTATGGTTATACAGCAACACCGATCTCTTGCTGGAATCAGAAACGACAAGTAAGAGATTCATGGTTAAGTGACGCTATGCTAGCAGTGTGTAATAAACAGGAATTTGGAAGGAATGAGAGGAGTGTTCCGATGGCCGAATGCAGTCGGCTTTCAGCCGTGTCACGGTGTGGACGGTCTCGGCGTGCCAAACAGCGCTCCGCAGGCGTTGTTGTTCACCCGCTAGCGCGCGGTCGTCGATTGTACTGACTTATAGTCCCTGTACCGAACCGCTATGGCGACTACTTACGATAAAACTAACGTTCAAGGCATTGTGTAGAAGACCGAAGGCCGATAAAACAGAACGATTTCTTCGAGGCGTCGTGCACTTAGAACGAAAAGAACTATGACCAACCATTTGTCCGCTGTATCCAACACAGTGTACCTGAAATTGATTGACGAACCGACCTGTGACAGCGACCTATCAACGGCTTCTGCTTCTGCCACGCTGACGGTAATGTAAGCACGGCAGAAGTTGACCATGTTGGTCTCTGGGTGCGTACAGTATGCGCCTTTGACCTGCTGTCCGAAGTTCCCGCCACCCCGTCGCTGACGCGCTGTGGACATGTGGCAGAGTTTTGAGACACACGAAGGATAAATGGAATAACGTACCCTGTACTTGACGGATTACGCTAAGTACGCATAGAACTAAGAAAAAAACACGTTCCACCATATGATGTCGGCAGCTGCTGCGCAGGTGTTATACATCACAGCCAACCGATGACCTGGTCGGATTGCGGCCAGGAGGGCCATGACCGAAATAAGTGTCTGCCGCGCACCTCGTCCAAGTGACCCACACTGAACTTCCCCAGCGATCCACGGTGACCTCTCTCTAACACATGCGTAGGCGGCACGACATAATGTGTTGGATAATCAAAACCTGACACCATCTCAAACCACTACAAATTCCGTTGAATCGACACCGACGACCCGAAGGCGGTACTGCCGCCAAGCGTTACAGAGGTTCCTGCAGCCTCTGGCCATCGCTGCACCGGCGGCACCTTGCTACCGTGTCTCTCGGGATCAGAGAGAGAGAAATTCCCGAGGGCTGTGTCGAGACTCATCCTCCTGTGGATGTCGAATCGCGGACCCGCAAGAAAAAGTCACCCAAGCGGCAACAGAAGAGGCGATTTTTAGCTGAAGAACGGTATGGTAATGTTAAACTGGTGGAAGATGACGACTCTGTCGCAGCGTCTACAGTTGCAACGGATTGTTGCGGTCCCTTTCACAGGCAGACTCAGATGGTATGAAACACTCGCCAAGTCGTGGTGGTCCTGGCAACAAGGCACATCCGGGGAACTCCCAAACGTGGGCTCTCTTGGCGACTGGGCAGACAACATGGAGGCAGATGATGCGCATCACACATCGATAACTTCTCCGGTGCCAGTGACTGGCACTGACTCCAAAGGGTCCTGTCCACTGGGGGACCATACGATACAGTAATGCACGTCGTACAGCCGAGCCAATGTATGGTGTCCATCCCACCGTGTATTGCCTCCACCACTTGAGATAGTCCTACCGTATGGAAACTTCAATGATATCCCGAATGCTACAAGACATGATTAGAATGGTAGGCTTTGATATTGCCCTTCTCCAGGAGGTCTGCCCAGAGCTGCGTTCCCCGTTTCTACCTTTATGGCTACGCCACCTATAGCCTACCCTCTGGTAATGGTAAAGGAGCAATAGCCGTCCTTCTGCGAGATGGCATCGAAGCGATTGACGTAACGTATTTGCCGAATGCGCGAGGCATAGCGCTCACACTTGGCGCAGTCAGCCTAGTTAACGTAAACGCACCATCAAGCACTTCACACCACGATGACAGGCTCGTCTTCTATTCTTTTGCATGGATATTGTATTACGACCCATGCTCGCCTTGCATTGGTAAGTGATCTCGCTCTTCACGATATACGGCTCTTACGTCTTGGGAACCAGCATGGGTATAAGCACTTTACCAGCCACTCTTCAAATCGACTGAACTGGACATGTGTCTCACATGGATTCCGCACAGCGATCGATGAAGCAGAAATCTGGCTGACGGCCTTTAAGGTTCAACTTGGGTGTATCTGCGCTGTCAACCTACCCCGGCAACTCACTCGACGAAGAACAGGCGGTATCGGTTTAATTCGTGTCTATAACCGTGTGCTACCGCTCTATCTCAACACTATGCGTCGCGTGTGGACCTCTGCCCACGCCATTCTGATGGGTAAGCTGGTGATGAACTGGCACCGCACTCCCGCCCGCCACTGGTTTCTGTGGGGGTTATGCTATCGGCACTTGCTCACGTCAGAGAATTCTTGATTCACCTCAGCTATCTACAGTCGGACATTCCTTCAACATGCCCAGCACGAAAGACTAGTACCGCCTTTACTTGCAGCAGCAACCCATCAATAAGATCGCAGATCGGCATCCCAGTGTTGGCTGGAACACGGTATGGCAAGGAATACAGACGCGTTTTCTAGCTACGACGGTACGTTCATTGTGGTGCTTGGTTGTGGATGGGAAGTTTGCTACACGTTAGCAGCTACATTCCATTCATCTGACGGAGGAACCCTTGCGTCCCACATGCTCAGTCGCCGATTCGGATGCGCACCGCCTGACTTGCACGCGACCAGCGACTGCTGGCTACTCACGCAGCGGATCCTGGCAGTACTCGTGCGCCGATTGCAGAAGTCTTTCTTCCCTGACGATATATTGCGCCCCGACAGCGTATATTTTCCACCAATCTGTACGAACGCCGTTAATCGGCTAAAAGGTATGGCCCTTTATTACATATTTCGTGATTCACATGACTTCACACTCGGCTTTTGGTCCCTACTGATGATGACACATGCAGCTTTCAGCAGCCACCCGAAGTGCAGGACCCCATTCGCTAATTATTTAGGTCCATTATTTGCGGATTCTTCCGCACATCGGGGCGTTCCGAGTATGAGACGCTGTACCTGAAGCATGTTGATCTTCTACGGACGGAATAGGAAGGAACACCCACCAACTGACGAGAAGACGACTCGGACACTCGCAACGGCTGTAGTGGGATCTCTTTTAAAAATAGAACAAACAAAAAATAAAAATAAATAAACATGTGATTAAATAAAAGGAGATAAACCTGCCAGATCCTCTCCCTGAGACTAGAGCTCGTTGCTGGGGCATGCCAACGTGATTGCCAGGTCTCGGATGTCGACCCCTCAACTACCCGTCGCTCAGCTCCCACAGCGGTTCCTAAATTCTCTTTAAAAATAAGAAAAAAGAAAGGAAAAGTTTAGGGCGATTGCTCGCGGTAAGTGGGAGATTCGTTTTCGACTCCCGGTTAGCGAAAACTTTTCACCAGCAAATACTCTTCTCGGGTTTGCCGCCGGATTGTATTGTGTAACTCGCACAATATTTCGTCGATGCAACTGCTCGACATCATCAGGTGGTGGTAGCTGCTGTTATCACTGCTGCAAGGTGCTACTGATGATAATCGCACGGCGGCGACGGAATTTATCATGCCGGGGGCAGGCAATACGCGTCCGCGGGAAGACGATCGTAGTTGGAGGAAAGCGGCGCTCCTGGTGCCCCCTGCTGGGCGCCGCAGAAAGGCCATCCGCGCGTGCGCTGTGGGCAATGACTGTGCTGCCGCACGCTCCTGTGGTTAAAGTCCGAACTAAACCTCAGTTGCGCGTTTCGTCACTTGACGGATCGGAAGTTCTTGTTTCCCTTTTTTCGATTTAATGGCAGCCAGTGCTGGATTCCAGGCGGCGCTTAGCTGGAACGCTGCATCCCTGTTGATAAGATTGTCAGCTGTACGGATATGTATGGCCTCCTTAACAACACAGTCCCAGAAAGATGACGCTGGGGATAAAATTTCCGTCTGTTCGTACAGCATACGATGTCCCGTGTCCAGGCAATGCTCCGCTACCGCTGATTTATCAGGTTGCCCCAGGCGTGTGTGACGATGGTGTTCGACGCAACGTTCTTGCACGGTTCGGCATGTCTGTCCAATGTAAGATTTTCCACATTGGCATGGGATTTTATACACACCACGTTTCCTAAGGCCAAGATCGTCTGTGACCGAGCACAATAAATTCCTCAATTTTGCTGGTGGCCGAAATACACACTTGATATCGTGCTTTTTGAGGATTCTTTCTATTCTCGAAGACATGCCGCCAAAATAGGGCAAGAACGCTGTTGCAGTGGATGCCTCCTCATCTTCGTTTACATCCCTGCTTCGAATTTGCTTGGAACGGAATGCATGGCGTACCTGCCTATTGGAATAGCCATTCTTTTGGAATACCGTTCTCAGGTGTTGTTGCTCACCGGGTAGACTGTAGGCATCTGAGACTACATATGCTCTATGCACCAAAGAGCGAAGGACACTACCGCGTTGCGCAGGGTGATGGCAACTTGTCGCCTGCAAATATAGCTCCGTATGAGTTGATTTGCGGTAGACGCTGTGTCCCAGTGTACCATCCGCTTTTCTCATGACTAAAACATCGAGGAATGGTAAGGTGCCATCCCTTTCCACTTCCATGGTGAACTGAATGTTGGGATGGAGCGAATTCAGATGCCGGAGAAACACAGGTAATGTCTCCATTCCGTGGGGCCACACCACAAAGGTATCGTCTACATACCGCCAGAAACAAGAAGGTTTGAGACTTGCCGACTGCAGTGCTTTTTCCTCAAAGTCTTCCAAAAAATAGTTGGCCACCATGGGAGATAGAGGACTTCCCATGGCAGCACCGTCCACTTGTTCAAAATACTGGTCATTGAATAAGAAGTAAGCGGTATGTAGACGACACGTTTGTGGTGTGGCCCCACGGAATGGAGACATTACCTGTGTTTCTCCGGCATCTGAATTCGCTCCATCCCAACATTCAGTTCACCATGGAAGTGGAAAGGTATGGCACCTTACCATTCCTCGATGTTTTAGTCAGGAGAAAAGCGGATGGTACACTGGGACACAGCGTATACCGCAAATCAACTCATACGGAGCTATATTTGCAGGCGACAAATTGCCATCACCCTGCGCAACGTGGTAGTGTCCTACGCTCTTTGGTGCATAGAGCACATGTAGTCTCAGATGCCGACAGTCTACCCGGTGAGCTACAACACCTGAGAACGGTATTCCAACAGAATGGCTATTCCAATAGGCAGGTACGCCATGCATTCGGTTCCAAGCAAATTCGAAGCAGGGATGTAAACGAAGATGAGGAGGCATCCACTGCAACAGCGTTCTTGCCCTATTTTGGCGGCATGTCTTCGAGAATAGAAAGAATCCTCAAAAAGCACGATATCAAGTGTGTATTTCGGCCGCCAGCAAAATTGAGGAATTTATTGTGCTCGGTCACAGACGATCTTGGCCTTAGGAAACGTGGTGTGTATAAAATCTCATGCCAATGTGGAAAATCTTAAATTGGACAGACATGCCGAACCGTGCAAGAACGTTGCGTCGAACACCATCGTCACACACGCCTGGGGCAACCTGATAAATCAGCGGTAGCGGAGCATTGCCTGGACACGGGACATCGTATGCTGTACGAACAGACGGAAATTTTATCCCCAGCGTCATCTTTCTGGGACTGTGTTGTTAAGGAGGCCATACATATCCGTACAGCTGACAATCTTATCAACAGGGATGCAGGGTTCCAGCTAAGCGCCGCCTGGAATCCAGCACTGGCTGCCATTAAATCGAAAAAAGGGAAACAAGAAAACAAGAACTTCCGATCCGTCAAGTGACGAAACGCGCAACTGAGGTTTAGTTCGGACTTTAACCACAGGAGCGCCCGGCAGCACAGTCATTGCCCACAGCGCACGCGCGGATGGCCTTTCTGCGGCGCCCAGCAGGGGGCACCAGGAGCGCCGCTTTCCTCCAACTACGATCGTCTTCCCGCGCACGCGTATTGCCTGCCCCCGGCATGATAAATTCCGTCGCCGCCGTGCGATTATCATCAGTAGCACCTTGCAGCAGTGATAACAGCAGCTACCACCACCTGATGATGTCGAGCAGTTGCATCGACGAAATATTGTGCGAGTTACACAATACAATCAGGCGGCAAATCCGAGAAGAGTATTTGCAGCAGATCCGTCGGGAAAGTATGAAAAGTCACAACTTTTCACCAGTTGCCACTGATTCGTTTCAGTGCCCAGATTCAGTTAACGTGATTCAAAACCTCTGAAGAAGCATTGATGAGGAACGGCAGAAATCAGAGTAACGATAAACTTTACATCAAATTTCTTGTATAAGAAGTAGGCGAAGCTAACGAATTCTGCTACCTTCAAAGGGAAACGACTTATGACCGTTGAAGCAAGGAGGACATAAAATGTAGACTAGCACAGGGGAATAAGGAGTTTCTGGTCAAATGATACGAGCATCAACTAAAGACCCTAATTTGGCGGAGAAATGAATGACAATATACGTCTGAACCACAGTGTTCAATGGCAGTGAATCATAGACTTTGGGCAAACCGCAAAAGAAGAGAATCGAAGCGTTTGGGTGTGCTGCTGTAAAAGGATGTTGGAAAACATGTTGACTGAGACGAAATGAAGAGGCACTCCGCAGAATCGTCGGTGAAGGGAACACTGACAAGAGGAAGGGAGAGGTTGGTAGAACATTTGCTTACACATTCGGGAATAATTTCCATGGTACTAGAGGGTAGTGTAAAGCGTAAAATCTGTAGGGGAATACACAGATTGGAAGACATCTAACGTACAATTTGCTACTCGGAGATGTACAGGTAGGTACAAGAGAGGAATTTGCGGCTGACTGCGTCAAACCAGTCCGAAGTCTGATAACTAAAAATATCTCACGTACTATTCAATGCAGAACCAATAATGAATTCCTATTAGTTATAGTATGTAGCCGTATCAGAAAAATATGAAATCCCAACTCGTCGTGTTTTGGAGGTGAATAATAAATCTCCACTCCTTGAAAAGTTTTTTGGAGAGCACATCTTTACAAGATAATATAAGCGAGAAACCCGTGGGAGCGAAAACGTACGCACAACAGCTTAAATGAGCACACACGTGTCCCGCAGAAAAAGCGCTTGCAACCAATAAATATGTTTCCTTGAAAATTTGAAGGCGATGTTTTTAGATCCCTTTCTCTATTGACTTCGAAACAGAAGCCAGTTGAAGGTTGCATATTTAAGTGTTAGCTGTGAACATGTCCCAGGACAGTATTCAGATCTCGAAATCTTTTCTGAACACAATCAGTTAGCATCAGGGATCTTAATTATTGCAGTGGAGTTGTGAGATGTTTAAACCTGTCTCACGAAACAAAGCAAGGCTGAAGGCCCTTGTTTAGACTCTTTTTACATGCGTAGGAGCCCACGAGCATTAATCCAGGCTTCCCAGTAAAAGTTAACGATGGAATCTTTGGAGGAGTACATTTCGCAGTTCTCACGGCACCCACTGCAAAGAGGGCATCGATTCTGGCCGTGAGTGTGAAATTGCACTACCCCACGGAAGCTCCGGACTACGGATTGCATCGAGAAAGAAGCACTGGAAATGAAGGAGATATTTGGAAGGGGAATAAAGGGTGCATGAACAATAACGAAAATCTTGAGGTTCTTCAATGACATTCTAATTCATCAGAGAAGGTGCAGGGCTTTAAAGATCAGCTCAAGGGGAATTGATAGATTGAAAGTATGTTATAAGATATACATCAACAAAATTGATACGATTTGTTTTTCTTCAGTTGCCAATTTTAGACATTTTCTGATATAAGGCCCGCCTGCAACTGTCGAGTGCTGAAGTACAGGCAATATAAAATTAATGCTGGAAATAAAGAGAAAAGCGTTTAAAAAAATGAGAAATACGTTACAATCTGATGATATTTTTTTTAGAATATAGCCTTATATGAAGTAAAACATGGACAATAGACGCTTCAGACAATAAGAGAACATTAGCTTTAGAAAATAAGTAATGAGAAGGTCTGAATCAAAATGGGAGAAAAGTAATTTATGGAACCACCAAGAGATCAGTTAATAACACGTACGAGTATCCAGACGCACGATGGAATGAGGGGACTTAATGTTGTAGAGGGAGGCGAATTCTTGAATACTGTAAGCATCCTCGGTCGGATATACGTCGGAGTTGTTATGGCCGGCCTATGTGGCCGAGCGGTTCGAGGCACTTCAGTCTGGAATCGCGCGACCACTATAGTCGCTGGTTCGAATCCTGCCTCGGGCATGAATGTGTGTGATGTCCTAAGGTTAGTTAGGTTTAAGTAGTTCTAAGTTCTAAGGAGTACCCGTGGTCTAGGGGCAGTCTGCCGCCGGCAGTGCTGCGAGGCGGTCACGCGCCAGAGCGCTGCGGGCGAGGCGCGCACGGTGTGTTTGTGTTTACTTCTGCCGCTGTAAGTGTCGTTTTCCCTTCTAGACCACCATGGCGCACAATTATCGGAAGAAGACATTACGTTTCAACTTTTGTTCAGACTTCGCCAAACCCAAGGCCCTGGAGGTACAACGATTTATTCGCGATGAAGTTAAAATAACACCAACGGATCTAATTGGCATCCACTTGTCGATAGTTAGCAGTACCGTCTACGTCAAAATGATCAACGATGCGGCGTGCGACAAGGTGCTTCAAGAGGCCAAACGTGGACTGCGCTTCTGTCATTCCGACGGCAACGTCGGACCCGTTACCGTCGATCACGCAGGTCTCGGTACACGGACGATAAGGATTTTCGAACTGCCGTTCAAACTACCTGCAGACGTCGTCATCGAGGCGCTCCGTCCCTATGGCAACGTTCTGGAACATGTCGTCGAACGATGGGTACAATTTCAGACCTATCCCGTTTTAAATGGTGTTCGACAGGCCCGCATCGAGTTGCAAAAACACGTGCCTTCCTATCTACGTATCGGAGGCTGCCGTGCCATTATAATGTACGACGGCCAAACTCGAACCTGTTCCGGTTGCGGGAAAGAGGGTCACCTTCGGTCTGAATGCATTCAACGACGTGTCGCGCAGCTCCCGTTGTCGGAAGCGTCCGTCACACTCACGATGACCGCCCTACCGGTCACTTACGCAGCGGCTCTTGCCACGTCTACAGTTTCGTCCAGTCCGTCGCCTGGTCCTTCCGATCGGCACGTCCCACCGCCCCAGTCACCTATGGAAGGTGTGGACGCCCCACCTGACGACCTTGCCGCCGAACAGGCTCCCGCACCGGCCGCTGAGGAGAACAGTACTTCTTCATAACACCTGTTCGACAATTTCATTGTACCCACCGACGCCTTTGAACCAGGTCGACGCTCTTCCTTGCCGTCGTCCGACACTGAGGAACACGTGCGCAAACAACGCTCGCCACGTAGGCGCAAACGCCGTCGCCGTTCACCCACGGGCTCTCAAAGCGTCGCCACCCGCGACGACGAAGACGACACCCAACCAGCCGACATTTCTACGCAGAGGTCGGCGGGCAACTTCCACGATGAACAAGACGTTTCGCAGGACGGGACCACTATGGATGTCGCCACGCACAATGTAACGATCGGTGCGCCGGTTGAAACGCCTGTCTCCCCGCCGACAACTCCAGATCTCTCTCACCACGACGCAATTCCTATGGACATTGGACGGACCCATGGCACAGGAGCATGGGCTGAAGAGATTGAGGAAGAGACGGCCCCTCCTCCGGATGAGTTGCCTCCGCCGAACAAGGCTGCTTGTTAACATCAAAAGCAAGGCACTGCAGCTGATGGGACGGCACTTCCTGTCGGTGCCCTCCTCTTACTTCCCTTGGTGATGGTAGATGCGCGTCCACCACCGGTGAAACGAACGTACCGGTTTTTCACACTGAACATCAACATGATCGGCACTGCACCCAAGTTGCAACTCCTATGTGACATGCTTCGGGCCTCTGACGTCGACGTCGCCCTTCTTCAGGAAGTACGCGTTGCCACACTACCACCAGTCTACGGCTACGATTCATACACGTCCACATGTGATCAATCAGGGCGTGGAGTGGCTTTCTACATACGCGAAGGAATCCCACTCAAGGACACGACAATCCTTCCCTGTGGAAGAGACATGGCTGTTACCATCTTCGACACGCGCGTCATCAATATCTACGCTCCGTCTGGCTCCTCGAACCGTCGGCAGCGGTCCACTTTCTTCGGACATGACGTGGCGCCCCTGTTTTCTGGACGCTATGATCGCCTTATCATGGGAGGCGATTTCAACTGTGTCCTCCATCCGCAGGACCAAATGCCTCGTTATTCGCCGTGCCCGGCGCTTCTCACCTTAACCGAAGATTTTCATCTAGTGGACGTTTGGGAGAAAATTCATGGCAATACCCCGGTTTTACCCATTATACAGCACATTCTGCGAGCAGACTGGAGCGGTTTTATGTCTCTGCCCACCTTGGCAATGACGTCGCCCAAGCTGAACGGTGGCCCCTTGCATTTTCGGACCACTGCGCTGTCATCTGCTCTCTGGTTCTGCCACCTCAGTCAGTGTGGCGCAGCAGAGGTTACTGGAAGCTTAATACCTCCCTCCTTAGTGATCCACACTGCCGACAATGTATTGCCACTACATGGGCGTCTAGCGAAAGACGCCTTCCGCAGTACACATCCACGTTCCATTGGTGGCTCAAATGTGCCAAATCTGCGATCAGAAAGGCCTTCATACAATGTGGCAAGGAAGCAGCAGCATGGCATCGAGACACCACAAATTTTCACTACGCCATCCTCTGTGAGCTCGATGCGCTCCCTCCATCACCTGACACCCATAGGGAACGACAACGTACCAAAGCTCGTCTCCTCTCTCTTCAACGTGCACGACTGCAGGGTGTCTTGGTGCGTTCCCGACGACAAGACCTCCTCCACGACGAAACCCCATCCACAATCCATGCCGCATCCGACCATAGTCGTCGACGTCGACTTTTCGTCCCCAACATCACGACCTCCGATGGTGTTCACCACACAACACAGGCGGCGGTGGTGTCTGCCTGTGCTGAACATTATCGCCAATTTTATGATGATGAACCGATGACGACGCCCATTCCTGATAATCTCCGTATTTTCCCTGATCGGACCCTCACCGTAGCGGAGTCAACGTCCATGATGTCTGCAATCACCACAGAAGAGGTGGTAGATGCGATCAACAAAGGGGCCAAGAACAAATCACCCGGACCAGATGGTCTCCCAGTGGAGTTTTACCGGGCGTTCACCACGTTAATGCTTCCTCGCTGGACGGAAATGATTCAGGAACTCTTTACTCCGTCCTTCCCAATTCCACCTGAATTCGTCATTGGCATTCTTCTATCTGTCCCTAAATCGAAAGGAGGGTCTCATGTCTCTGCATATCGGCCCCTTACACTACTGAATGCACACTATAACATCTATGTACGCCTCTTAGCAGCGCGCATTCGCACCGTCTTACCTATGGTCCTTTCACCTGAGCAGACTGCACGTGGTTGTGGGGCCACCTTACAAACAGCCCTAGGAGAACGCCGTGACCTCATTGCACTGGCGTCGGTTTGTCGCCTTCGTGCAGCACTAGTATCCGTCGATTTCACGAGTGCCTTTGATCGCATTCGACACCCATTCCTCCTCATGGTGGCGACACGAATGGGGTTCCCATTACTTTTTGTCGATGCCATTCGCCGGTTACTACTTCCTGCGGTCTCGATGGTACAAGTCAATGGGAGGCTTGTAGGACCGATTCCTATACGCCGCTCTGTGCGTCAAGGATGCCCTATGTCTACTTTACTATATGCCATTGTACTTGAGCCCCTCATCACTGGACTTACCTCTAGACTGCAGGGCCTCACTTTGCTTGACTACACCTTTCACTGTAGGGCTTATGCGGACGATCTCCTCTTTCTCACCTGCTCCTCCACGGAACTCAATGACGCCATCCAATGGATCCACCAGTATGGACGTCTTTCTGGTAGCATTCTTAATGTCCGTAAATCGACTATGATGCACATTGGGCGCGGCCTCCCGGCTATGGTGCCGAGCCCACTCCCAGTCAGTACCACCCTTCGTTGCTTTGGTATCGAATTTACGAGCTCCACACACCGCACAGTGGCCCTGGCATACCGGCGCCTTTTACAGTCAATTCGGCACCATGTCCGTGGTCAAGTGCACCGTAACTTAAACCAACTCCAACGTGTGTCCTATGTCAACATGTATGTAGCCCCTAAACTGGTACATGTCGCCCAGATCCTCCCAAAGCCATTACTCCTTGGCCGCCCCATCCTATCAGCCTTTGGATATTTCGTGTCAGCAGGGACACTTTTCAAAGTCGCCTACAACACTCTAAAATTGCCTCCTGCAAAAGGTGGCCTCGGACTCGTCAAATTGCGGGCACGATCTTCTGAACTCTTTGTCCACACTCTGTTGCGGCACTGGCAGGGGACGGTTCCGTCCTTAACACGCAGTCTCTTAGATATCCTCCGACAAGCTTCTCTCGACCCACCGATCAATGTGGCACCTATTTCTCCATTACTGTACCATGTCGCCAATTGTTTCATAGAACTCAGCTACGTTCGAGCCGATCTTCCAGTCACCCGTCCTCCCCGTACAAAAGATTACTATCGTTTGTTTATGCTCTCCAACCCTTGCGACCCCATGGTGCTACAGCATCCTGACATTAACTGGCGCACGGTTTGGGGGTGTGTGCATGCAACCTTTTTACCGTCGTCTGTGTCCGCGCACTCTGGTATGTTTTAGTCTATGGAAAATTCACGACTAATAGTCGACTTTAACGCATAAGACTGGCCACCTCCCCTCTCTGCCCTGACTGTCAGCTCGACACCAACGAGCACCGTCTTACGTGCCCCTGAAACAAAACGTATGGCTCCTCATCCAACGAATCGTGGGCTTTTACCTCCGTGCCCTGCCAACGACGGTAACCCCGGATTTCCTGTTGTTGCCTCAGACATTTCACTACCCTCTTGTTAAGCACCATACCCTCATCTGGTTTCGAGGACAGGCTTTAGAATACCTCTTTCAAAGTGGTCCGCATACAGTCCTTGACGTCTGGTACAAAGTTGTGACCCTCACCCGAAAACCATCTTACCGACAAACTTTTGCCGGATATCTCCGCAGCGTCTGACTTGACCCCCCTCGAAGTTGGGGTGTACCATGCCTACCTGTAACATGATGCAACACAATTATCCATGTTCCCATGCATCGACAAAACGAAAAAAAATAAAGAAAGGAAGAGGACAGAATATGTTATATTTTGTTGTATTTAATGTTTTTCTATTTAATTTTTTTTTGTTTTTTTTTTTTTGCTTGACTAACAGTCATTTGTATATGTTTAAATGGTATGGTACCTTGAAGAACTCTTGCATAGTGACTATATATGTACTTTTAGTTTGTTCAATACACATTATTAAAAAAAGGGGGTAGTGTCTTTGATTCACAATCAAAACGTCTTCGGTCCCGGGTTTGATCCCCGCCACTGCCTAAATTTTGATAAATAGTCAGCATTGGCGGCCCAAGACTTCCGGCATAAGAAGTCAGCCTCATTCTGCCAACGGTATTGTCAAAGAGGGCGGAGGAGCGGATAGAGGTTCAGGGCACTCTCTTGTCCTAGGGGTGGGAAATTGCCCCTAAAGGCGGAAGAATCAGCAATGATCAACGACATGTGGATGCAGAAGGCAATGGAAACCACTGCATTAAAGACACGTAACGTGTATCCACAGGACATGTGGCCTGTAGTTGAATAAGTGTCATGATGATCTCTCCATTGGCATAAGATTCCGGAATAGTCCCCCATTCGGATCTCCGGGAGGGGACTGCCAAGGGGGAGGTTACCATGAGAAAAAGATTAATCAACGGAAGGAAAACGTTCTACGAGTCGGGACGTGGAATGTCAGAAACTTGGACATGGTAGGGAAACTAGAAAATCTGAAAAGGGAAATGCAAAGGCTCAATCTAGATATAGTAGGGGTCAGTGATGTGAAGTGGAAGGAAGACAAGGATTTCTGGTCAGATGAGTATCGGGTAATATCAACAGCAGCAGAAAATGGTATAACAGGTGTAGGATTCGTTATGAATAGGAAGGTAGGGCAGAGGGTGTGTTACTGTGAACAGTTCAGTGACAGGGTTGTTCTAATCAGAATCGACAGCAGACCAACACCGACAACGATAGTTCAGGTATACATGCCGACGTGGCAAGCTGAAGATGAACAGATAGAGAAAGTGTATGAGGATATTGAAAGGGTAATGCAGTCATGGGCGACTGGAATGCAGTTGTAGGGGAAGGAGTAGAAGAAAAGGTTACATGAGAATATGGGCTTGGAACAAGGAATGAAAGAGGAGAAAGACTAATTGAGTTCTGTAACAAGTTTCAGCTAGTAATAGCGAATACCCTGTTCAAGAATCACAAGAGGAGGAGGTATACTTGGAAAAGGCCGGGAGATACGGGAAGATTTCAATTAGATTACATCATGGTCAGACAGAGATTCCGAAATCAGATACTGGATTGTAAGGTGTACCCAGGAGTAGATATAGACTCAGATCACAATATAGTAGTGATGAAGAGTAGGCTGAAGTTCAATACATTAGTCAGGAAGAATCAATTCGCTAAGAAGTGGGATACGGAAGTTCTAAGGAATGACGAGATACGTTTGAAATTCTCTAACGCTATAGATACAGCAATAAGGAATACCGCAGACGGCAACACAGTTGAAGAAGAATGGACGTCTCTAGAAAGGGCCATCACAGAAGTTGGGAAGGAATACATAGGTACAAAGAAGGTAGCTGCGAAGAAGCCATGGGTAACAGAAGAAATACTTCAGTTGATTGATGAAAGGAGGAAGTACAAACATGTTACGGGAAAATCAGGAATACAGAAATACAAGTCGCTGAGGAATGAAATAAATAGGAAGTGCAGGGAAGCTAAGACGAAATGGCTGCAGGAAAAATGTGAAGGCATCGAAAAAGATATGATTGTCGGAAGGACAGACTCAGCATACAGGAAAGTCAAAACAACCTTTGGTGACATTAAAAGCAACGGTGGTAACATTAAGAGTGCAATGGGAATTCCACTGTCATATGCAGAGGAGAGAGCAGATAGGTGGAAAGAATACATTGAAAGCCTCTATGAGGGTGAAGATTTGTCTGATGTGATAGAAGAAGAAACAGGAGTCGATTTAGAAGAGATAGGGGATCCAGTATTAGAATCGGAATTTAAAAGAGCTTTGGTGGACTTACGGTCAAATAAGGCAGAAGGGATAGATAACATTCCATCAGAATTTCTAAAATCATTAGGGGAAGTGGCAACAAAACGACTATTCACGTTGGTGTGTAGAATATATGAGTCTGGCGACATATCATCTGACTTTCGGAAAAGCATCATCCACACAATTCCGAAGACGGAAAGAGCTGACAAGTGCGAGAATTATCGCACAATCAGCTTAACAGCTCATGCATCGAAGCCGCTTACAAGAATAATATACAGAAGAATGGAAAAGAAAATTGAGAATGCGCTAGGTGACGATCAGTTTGGCTTTAGGGCAAAGTAAAAACACGAGAGAGGCAATTCTGACATTACGGCTAATAATGGAAGCAAGGCTAAAGAAAAATCAAGACACGTTCATAGGATTTGTCGACCTGGAAAAAGCGTTCGACAATATGAAATGGTGCAAGCTGTTCAAGATTCTGAAAAAAGTAGGGGTAAGCTATAGGGAGAGACGGGTCATATACAATATGTACAACAACCAAGAGGGCATAATAAGAGTGGACGATCAAGAACGAAGTGCTCGTATTAAGAAGGGTGTAAGAGAAGGCTGTAGCCTTTCGCCCCTACTCTTCAATCTGTACATCGAGGAAGCAATGATGAAAATAAAAGAAAGGTTCAGGAGTGGAATTAAAATACAAAGTGAAAGGATATCAATGATACGATTCGCTGATGACATTGCTATCCTGAGTGAAAGGGAAGAAGAATTAAATGATCTGCTGAACGGAATGAACAGTCTAATGAGTACACAGTATGGATTAAGAGTAAATCGGAGAAAGACGAAGGTAATGAGAAGTAGTAGAAATGAGAACAGCGAGAAGCTTAACATCAGGATTGATGGTCACGAAGTCAGTGAAGTTAAGGAATTCTGCTACCTAGGCAGTGAAATAACCAATGACGGACGGAGCAAGGAGGACATCAAAAACAGACTCGCTATGGCAAAGAAGGCATTTCTGGCCAAGAGAAGTCTACTAATATCAAATACCTGCATTAATTTGAGGAAGAAATTTCTGAGGATGTACGTCTGGAGTACAGCATTGTATGGTAGTGAAACATGGACTGTGGGAAAACCGGAACAGAAGAGAATCGAAGCATTTGAGATGTGGTGCTATAGACGAATGTTGAAAATTAGGTGGACTGATAAGGTAAGGAATGAGGAAGTTCTACGCAGAATCGGAGAGGGAAGGAATATGTGGAAAATACTGATAAGGAGAAGGGACAGGATGATAGGACATCTGCTAAGACATGAGGGAATGACTTCCATGGTACTAGAGGGAGCTGTAGAGGGCAAAAACTGTAGAGGAAGACAGAGATTGGAATACGTCAAGCAAATAATTGAGGACGTAGGTTGCAAGTGCTAGTCTGAGATGAAGAGGTTAGCACAGGAAAGGCATTCGTGGCGGGCAGCATCAAACCAGTCGGTAGACTGACGACAAAAAAAAAAAAAAGTTCTGGGGTACTGATGACCTCCGATGTTAAGTCCCATTGTGTTGAGCCATTTTTGGGCAGCTGCTGTGCAGAAATCAATAGGCTTGCATTGGGTAGTGTAGCGTGATGAGGGTAACGGAAGCAGTCTTCGGACTGAAGAACACGACAGTCTTCGGACTGAAGAACACGACAGCAACAATTTAATAACATATTGCCTCACACTACTCATTTATTTTTTCGTCTGCCCAGGATACAAACCCGGTACTAAATTTTGAGAAATACGAAATATTCTAAGTAGAGGTATACTCAATTTTGGATGTTTATTTGTTTGCTTGCACACACAAAAAATAATTGTAGCCATTTGCTATTTATTTTACACTATGACAACACAAACAAGAGAACAACAGTCACATGCATCTTTGATGATGCATAAATATAGGATAGTATTCCAACATAAACTGAGATCATGGAGTGGTGTTACTTACAGAATAGGTCTGCCGTAACATTTCTGTGTAATTTAACTGAACAGGAAAACTCTGACATGTGGAGACTGATGATAGAAAGATTATATCAGTTCATGACTCTCATTTATGTTTTACATTTAGTGCAAGTAACCATCATTGGGAAGGTATCTTCTACAATATCAGCACAAGACCGTCGTTTTCCTTCCGAGTATATCTTTGTCCTTTCCCTTCTTTTTCTTAGCAGCTTCTAGATTAGTCGCGTACTAGGTCTTCCGCCAGAAAAATATGTGCTTGATACCAGAGGGAGGATGTATATGTTATGACCATGGGTCTGCATGTACTGCCTTTGGAAAAAGACTGTGGAGAATATACATTTCCTGCTCTGAAATTCACTATCGCACACCAAATTCTCTACCGCACACCAATTTTGTGAGTATGTTTCAACTTCATGAACCCAAAAAACCTAGAAAAAGCTGCCCTAAGTTAGTAAAATAAAAGGTTAACAATCACCAATCTACGAGTATTTGCTCATGAAAAAGGCTCAAGTTAGTCCATATTGAAGAACTCTAGAACTTCGGATCGCCCTTTACCGAGATGGTTAACAATATCAATATTTAGCCATGGCCTAAACTATTTTATTCATAATAAAGTGATTACAGTCGCCTGTATCGTCCATATCTTACTTTTTAGCACTGATCCCAAATCCAGCACAAAGGAGTACGTATTGATTAATTGACGGTAATTATATTTAATACAGCGATCCACAGAATAGAGTACTACAGATTAAGCTCTTCAACGGCACAAAGGACTGTCTCGTAAATCGAATACCGCTTTGCTAATTCCCTCGAGGCGTTTTATGTTGCTCATGTGTTAGTACACAATACGTTGACAGGTCCGTGGCTCTATAGTTTCATAACACCTAAAGGTAGAGCTGTAAATAACTGAAAGTTTATTTAAACACCGCAATGGTTGAATAGCCTTTGAACTAACTTACTAAGCCCAGGGAGACATCCATTACTTCGAATCACAGCGTAAGAATTCATTTTATACATTACAAATATTGTCAGAGAAGTGAAAGAACAAATAGGCAACAAATAAAAATCCTACGACTTTTGTTCTGGATCATCACTCTTCTGATTGGTTGGGAGCAGCCCATCACGAACTCCTCTACTTTGCCAACCTCTTCAGCTGGAAGTAGCATCTAAACCCTACATCCCAAGTTTTTATTGCACTGAATATATTTTAGTAACTTCCTTCCCATGCAACTGTTGTCCTTTATTACTATCTCAGGTGCAACGGAGAATTTTTTTCCTTTTTTGATGTGTAACGCATGTCCTATGTTCTTGTCCCATCTTGTCGTCAGTGGTTTCCACGTGTTCCTCTCTTTGCCTATTCGGTGGAGCACCTTCACATTTCTTAGTCCACCAGATATTCAAAATCCCCCACAGCATCACAACTACAACGTTTTGCCCACCTCTGCTTTTAAAACATTTTGTTGGAATTTTAAACATTTTATGTGACTTGTGAAATTTTCCCCGGCGTATTTCTTCTTCCACTAATTTTCGGGTTTGCAGACGGATACCATCAACATTCTGCTACGATGTTTCGGCCCAGAGACATCCGGCTATATTCAGGTGAGTAGGCGAAATATAGTGGCAAAATGTTGAAGGGATCCGGCTGCAAACCCGAAATTTTTTTATTGGCTGAAGTACAGCAACTGTGCGTTAACTTAATTACAGGATCACTTTATAGCCACCTCTGTTGCACAAAATTATTGTCACATTGACCATGGTTTCGACAGCACTAAGGCGGCCTTCATCAGAATAAAAATGACATAGGATCACATACGGGTGAAAAACATCCGAGAAAAAATGACGGGAGCAATTTTGCTCAGATGTTTCTCACCAATTGTATGATTATATGTAATCCTATGTAATTTTTATTCTTTTTTTAGCATTAGTGCTGCCGAAACTATGGTCAATTTGACAATAATTTAGCGCAACCGAGATGGCTTTACATACACCCTGTAATTACATAAACATTTTGTTATTTATTCAGCTGCCGAGTTTAGATATTTTCTTTGCCAATTGATGACTGCATTGTATTTCTAGGACTACATATTGACCCATTATCACAAGGCATGTCGGGTATGTGAACGGGAGAAAATTTAAATAACAAAATGTCTGATTTAGAACGAAGTATGTCACGATTCCAAGCGTGACTTTCAGTTATCGGTACACAGAGTTATTGGGTTCCATTGGGCTAGTACATCCCAGCGGCCGCGCAGGATCGGACCACGTTCATCGGTGGCAGTCGCCAGCGCGCTCGCTGCTAGACCTCGGCACCGGCCAATGAGATTAGGGGCTGGCAGGGGCACATCTGCTGTTTGCCCAGCCGCCGTGACCTGCACGCTGCCAGCCAGACACTGGTCCCTCTCCCAAATGGAGCCCTCATCCCGGCCTTTTTATCTGGAGTCCGCTCCAGTCTCAGCTACCAGCACGACACACTACCAAGGGTCAGTCACGTTGAAATATTTAAAACAGTTGGCAGATAAATTCACCGCCTCTGGGTTAAATCATTTCTTCCTGATCAATCAGTCGCATTATTTACAGGCGCTCTTAAAAAATCAGTTTAGTCTTCAAACTTTTGGACCCCTGTGAACCAAATTCTAACTCCGTCTTTTACGATTTTCAGGCCAGATAGTAATCTTTGATAAATAAAGTGTTCCTGGGAAAAGAACAAAGTAAACTTAGTTGGGGCTCTATGCTCCCCGAACGATATTTTCAGCAATAAAGGAATTCTAGAAAGACGAAGCGACGTCGCTCTATAAACAGATGTTGCTTTTATTGACTTTGGGAAAACTTTGCCTGTAACCATCCGAAACAGACTATGGGCGATAATGGATGAAAGAAGATACCCCATTAATCATACGGATAATTAATACTTATATGAAAGTTCCAAAAAGAAGCGTAAAAAAACGCATCTCAAAAACAGAAGAGATCATAATAAAACAAGGCGTTGGGGAAGGGTGCAGCTTGGCACTGGCGTTGTTTAACATCTGCAGCACATAAGAAAATGGTAGAACGAAGTACACACTTCAAAAAGGTTTTGCATCAGCCCTGCTCCCAGGACTCCTGAAGACAAAGTTTGATTTTTGATATTGTATCACAGACAGTCCCTTTGACTGTTAGGAGACGTAACTAAACCTTCCCAAGGACGTAAACCACCGAGCATGAGCAGCGCTTATTAGATGGAGGGATTCCGACAGCCGATCGCTTCCAGTGATTACACCAGGAAGGAGGTATTGTATTGTATAGAACTGGGAATCTAGAAACGACGGAGAGGCTTCTTCCCCGCCGTAGCCCTGTGATTCACAACACCACAACAGGCTACAGCTGTCCACTCAGCCCACCACTGCCCCACACCGAACCCAGGGTTATTGTGCAGTTCGGCCCAAAGTGCAGCCCCCCCCCTCCCCCACCCCCCTCACACCAGATGAGTGTAGCCCCAATGTTTGAGTGGTAAGGTAAGTATGATGTATTCTTACGTGGAAAAAGTGTTTGTGCAGCAAACGCCGACCTAGGATTGTTACTTTTTTCGAGGAAGGGATTTCAACAAGGGAAGTATCCAGGCGCCTCGGAGTGAACCAAAGTGATGTTGTTCGGACGTGGAGGAGATACAGAGAGACAGAACTGCGATGACTGCCTCGCTCGCCCAAGCGGTACTACTGCAATGTATGACGGCTACCTACGGTTTATTCCTCGGAGGAACCCTGACATCAACGCCACCATGTTGAATAATGCCTTTCTTGCAGCCACAGGACGTCGTATTACGTCTCAGACTGTGCTCAATTGGTTGCATGATGGGCAAGTTCACTCCCGACGTCTATGGCGAGCTCCAACTTTGCAACCGCGACACCATGGTTCAAATGGCTCTGAGAACTATGGGACTTAACATCTGTGGTCATCAGTCCCCTAGAACTTAGAACTACTTAAACCTAACTAACCTAAGGACATACACACATCCATGCCCGAGGCAGGATTCGAACCTGCGACCGTAGCAGTCGCGCGGTTCCGGACTGAGCGCCTATAAATGATGGATTCCCACAAACTGCCATTTGGCTCTCATCATAAGGAAACACAAAGTAAGGGGCATAATAGGAGCAATGGGTAGCGTCTAGTAACAAAAACGCCCTTGGTTCCTTGTTCGAACCTCGTCACTGCTTCAAATTTGGGTAATAATCATCGGCAGTGGCGACCGAAGTCTTCCGGTATAAGAAGTCAATCTCATTATGTTAATAACTTCTCAAAGAGGGTGAAGGGGCGGACAGAGGGTGAGGACAGTCTCTCGCCCTCGGCGTGGGAAACTGTCCCTAAAAGGTGGAAGCATCAGCAACGATCAACAGCGTGAGGATGCATAACACAATGGCAACGACTGCTTCAAAGAAACATATTATGCATCCGCAAGATACGTGGCTACCGTCAGATATTCGGGAGGGGGCTACCCAAGGGGAGGTGACCATGAGAGAGAGACTGACTAAATAACGAAAGGATAACGTTGTGCTTGGAAGGTAAGAAGCTTTAGTGCGTAAGGAAGCTGGTAAATCTGTAAAGGATGAGGCAGAGGCTCAATCTAGATATATTAGAGGTCAGTGAAGTGAAATGAAAAGAAGACAAGGATTTCTGGTCAGAGGAATACAAGGCAATAACAACAGCAGCAGAAAATGAAACAATGGCAGTAAGATTTGCTATGAATAGCAAGGTCGGACAGAGAGAGTTATTGTGAACAGTTTAGCGACAGGGTCCTTCTCTTGCGAATCGACGGCCAACCGATACCGACAACGATAGTGCTGGTCGCAAGGTGAAAATAAAGAGATACAGAAAATTTATGACGATATTGAACAGGTTATTAAGTAAATAGAGGGAGACGAGACTGTAATATGCGGCATTAGAAAGCGGTTGTAAGGAATGTAGTAAAAGAAAGTGTAAGTTACTTCAGCAATAAGTGAATACTATCTTCAAGAATCACAAAAGGAAGCTATACTTGCCAAAGGCCGCGAGATATGGAAAAATTTCAGTTAGATTACATCATGGTTAGGCGGAAATTCCGAAATCAGATATTGGATTGCAGAGTGTACCCAGGTGCAGACACAGACTCAGATCACAATCTGATAATGATGAAGAGTAGGCTGAAGTTAAGGATACTAATCAGGAAGAATTAATGAGTAAATAAATGCCATACGAAAGTGCTAAAGAGTGAAGAGGTATGATAGAAGTTATCGGAGGCTATAGATACTGCGATAATGAACAACTCAAAAGTCATTTTTGATGAAGAGGTATGAAAATCAGCAAACAAGGAAATCACAGAAGTTCGAGAGAAAAACGTAGATACAAAAAATGTAACTGCGAAAAACCATGGGAAACAGACGAAATTCTTCCATTATCGACGAAAGAAAGAAGTACAAAATTTTCAGGGAAATTCGGGAATATAGAAACATAAGTCACTTAGGAGTGAAATAAATAAGAAGTGCAGGGTAGATAGGCAAAATTGCTGCATGAAAGTGTGAAGAAATCTATAAGGAAATTACTGTCGGAAGGACTGACTCGACATGTAAAAGAAATGGAAAACAATAATCGGTGAAATTAAAAGGAAGGGCAGTAACCTTAAGAGAGCAGTGGGAAATCCACTGTTAAGTGCCAAGAAGAGAGCAGATGGGTGGAAGTAGTGCAATGACGGCCTCTATGAGGGGGAGAACATACCTAATGGCGTGATAGAATGAGGAAGCGATGTCGAGAGAGAAGAGACATGGGATCCAGTACTTGAATCACAATTTAAAAGAGTTTTCCAAACTTAAAATCAAATAGGACAGAAAGTATAGATAACATTCCACAAGAATTTCTAAAATCATTGGCCGAAGTGGCAAGAAAACCATTATTCACGTAGGTGTGTATAATCTACAAGATTGGCGATATACCATGAGACTTTTACAAAAACGTCACCCACACATTTCCCAACGTTACAAGAGCCGAGAAGTGGGAGAATTATCGCACAGTCAGCTTAACAGCTCGTACACGCAAGTAGCTTAAAGGAATAATATTCACAAGAATGGAAAAGAAAATTGAGTTTCTACTAGATGACGGTCAGTTTGGCTTTAGAGAAAGTAAAGGCAGAAGGGAGTCAGTTCTGAAGTTGCGACTGATAATGTGACCGAGACTGAAGAAAAATCAGGACACTTTTATAGGATTTGTCTATCGGGAAAAAGTATTTGACATTGTAAAATGATGGAACATGTTCGAAATTCTCAAAAAAATAGGGGCAAGTTACAGGGAAAGAAGGGTAATATTCATTGTGTACAAGAGCCAAGAGGGAACAATAAAAGTGGAAGATCAAGAACGAAGTGATCTGATTATAAAGGGTGTAAAACAGGAGTGTGGTTCTTTGACTCTGCTCTTCATTCCACAAATCAAAGAAGGAATGATGGAAATAAAAGAGTGGGACTAAAATTCAATGTTAATGCATGTCAATGTCACGATTCGATGATGAAACTGCTACCCTCAGTGAAAGTGAAAAAGAATTACAAGATCTGTTAAGTGGAACGAACAATCTAGCGAGTACAGAATATGGACTGAGAATAAATCGAAGAAATACGAAAGTAATGAGAAGTAGCAGAAATGAGAACACCAAGAAACTTAACATCATAATTAATGATTTCTGAACACGAAGTAAATGAAATTAAGAATTTGGGCTACCTAGGCTGCAGAATACCCCATTACGGACAGAAGAAAGAGGGCATAGAAGCAGAGTAGTACTATGTGGTGTCACCGCCAGACACCACACTTGCTAGGTGGTAGCCTTTAAATCGGCCGCGGTCCGGTACTACACGTCGGAGACGCGTGTCGCCACTATCAGTGATTGCAGACCGAGCGCCGCCACACGGCAGGTCTAGAGAGACTTCCTAGCACTCGCCCCAGTTGTACAACCGACTTCGCTAGCGATGGTTCACTGACTTCTACGCTCTCATTTGCCGAGACGATAGTTAGCATAGCCTTCAGCTACGTTATTTGCTACGACCTAGCAAGGCGCCATTATCTGTTGCTATTGGTACAGAGAATCATGTAATGTCAAGAGCGACGTTCGTCATTAATGGATTAAAGTTAAGTATTCCACCAGCTACGTCCGTTGTTCTCAATTCTAATTCCCTTGCCATGTTCCAGACCTCACGCCAGCCTGCGTGAGCTCAAACGTGTGCATTTCGGCCTCCTTTATTAACCCTGTGTTGGCTCTCCTGCCAACCACAACATACTACTAATGAAACATAGTTATTAATTTGCGGAAGAAGTTTGCAGCACAACATTATTTGGCAGTGAGACAAGGACTGTGGGAATTTCGGAACAGATGCGAACCGAAGCAATTGTTACGTGGTGCTACAGACTAATGTTGAATATTAGATCTACTAATAAGGTAAAGGATAAGGAGGATCTCTGTAGAGTCGACGGGGAAAGAAATATACGGAAAGCAGTGACGAGAGAACACATACGACATCTGTTCAGACATTATTTGAACCGTACGACTGTGGAAGGGACTGTCACACTGTATGTGTCTTATCCAAAATCACTCTGTATTGAAGTGAGATTAAAGATTTGTCTGTTATCATCTGGGTAGCTTTCTTCTAGTAATACCACAACTGTTTCCATTATGCCCAACAGGAAAGTAGTATGTATGATATATCTATTCCTTTCTCATCCCTTTCTATTTCTTGTTCCCTTCTATCACACCTTCTAATATTATATTATTATTTTCTGCACTCGTACTGACCATTGTACTTCGTCTCTACTGCAACCCACATTTATTTTATGCGTCATTTATCACATTCAACAAGAACATAGCTAAATAAAATGTCAAAATGAATGAAATTTCTTAAATTTCGTTTATCTGACGTAAAACATTATGATTATTAATATTAATTTTACTATTACCATCATTCAGCTGCCCCAACCCAAGGTTTTTATGCAATCCAAAAATCTTCGAATACGAGACTCAGGGTTTTCTTGTACTATGGCTCGCTACAAGCTAACTCTTCGTCCTATTCAAAAAATGAACAACACCTTTTCATAGGAAGTGTAATGTATCTACATAAATATTGTACTGAACTTATAGAGGCTGTAGTTATTGAATTACTTAAGAGAAGCGTACAAACTTTCTTTGAAACGCGTGTTTCTTGAATAATTTGAAAACTGTAGTCTTCAGTGAAAATGTATCTTGTTGCAAAATTTAACTATGTTACAATTCCTACAAATTTTTTTCTGTAGGACTAATAGTTTGTGCGCAGTGAGCGAGAGAATATGTGGTTTTTGAAGGCTCTGAGGGTTGCATGAAACCTACAAGTAGGCGCAATTGTATTAGACACTATGTTCGTTAGTCTACACAAATTGCAACACTGAATCATTAAGGGTGTCCGATTAGATGTGACAGAGGGGCTAAAGGTCATAATTTTCCCAGAAGAAATAAACACGAAAATAAAAATAATTAAACAAAACTAAAAGTGGCAGATACCAAGCTAATATTCATTGGAAGAACCCTCAAGAGTCGTAGTCTACCCACAAATTCCGCATTCTACAGACACCTGCTCATCAGTAAGACTGAAGCACCCTTACCGGGCACGATCCACTGGAAAAAAATCTAACGATCCAAAGAAGAGATACAGGTATCGTCACAGGATCATCAGTATGCGAAATAGCTTTACAGGAATGGACATCTAATTCCATCTACATCTACATTTATACTCCGCAAGTCACCCAACGGTGGATGGCGGAGGGCACTTTACGTGCCACTGTCATTACCTCGCTTTTCTGTTCCAGTCGTGTTTGGTTCGCGGGAAGAACGACTGCCGGAAAGCCTCCGTGCGCGCTCGAATCTCTCTAATTTTACAGTGGAAGGCGCTTCATGTGAGGCGCTGGTCACCATTATGAGGTTTACTACTAAAACTCAGAGGGCGTAAGTTCCTAGAAGGGTCAACCACTTATGTATAATTATGCAACAAAAACAAAGGATTAAAGACATCGATCGCACCATTTATAATTCTTATAAATTGTAGAGTGCAACAATCAGTTGTCCCTTTCAGATTTTGTTATGCAAATCCAGACTTCGGCTAGCAGCTAGCCATTTAATATGCGCTAGTTTTTGTTCTTATTGCTTGTAATTCCCTGTTGTTCGGGCGTCAGTCACCATTCATTGAATAACTTCCCTAATGGAAGGTGACTTGATAAAGATGCGTATTCTCACGTGCCGTTCCCAAGTAGACCAGGGAAGGGCAGCCACAGACGAGGGGACAGAAGTGGACGAAGTACCCTCCGCCACAAATCAGAAGGTGCCTCTTGGAGACTATAGACAGAGATGTTCTGAGCACCTACCACAGATTCACGACTAAGCCGCATTTAGGGAGCTTGAGAGGTGGCATGAGCCCCCTCTCATATTTCTATCTTACTCTGAGTAGTTCGATTTTCCTCTCTAATTGCATGCGGTGAAAAGTTGCTATTCCTTCACATTCAGACTTCCCACGCATCGTCTCTGGTCACATGGATAGTCCAGTGACAGGCGGGTTCTGCTGGTCTTGAAAGAGTTAACCAAAGGGTGTGAGGGAGTCGAGTGGATGCTTTCCAGACGCTGACATTGTCATAAGAGCGGGAGCGACACGACCACAGGGGCCTGATGTAGCGGCTGGACTAGAGATTCCGTTACTTCGCAGAAACTTAGAGAAAAGACATTCTGGCGGGCTACCAGCGAGGCGTGGGAATGACTTGCGTTCCCAGGCAGTCTTGGCGGGCAAATTACCGCGTTTTCTGCAAAATCATAACTGTGATTAGCTTGCTCAGGGGATAGCTCCGTAGCGTAGTAAAATCGGCACAGAAATTGGCCCCAAATACCTCCATTGGTGGAATAGTAGTGCGTCGGCAATAGAGTGGAATTTACCGCCGGTTTTCGAGTTGCTGATTGGAACGTTTAACCACGGCCACTGTCGTGGGGGCGGGAATGTTCTGTGTACGGCTTGTATGGGTGCTCTTGAGGGGTCGGCTCTCGCCTGTCGTCGGAGTAGGTTTGAGCTCTCGCTGCTCTGGACAGCCTGCCTTCCGTTGGCTGTCTAATATACTTTCATTTAATTGTAACTGTTTGACGAAGTTGCTGAAGTTTCGACTTCAACGTAACTTTCCGAGTAGAGATGGCAATTGAGCGACGTGCGTACAAGCGGCCTATGTTGTCCGTCTAGAGCAGTTTTGTCTAAAGTTGACTGTATCAGAGTTGCTGTGTGACTTCGCTTGTTAAAATCAATCACTGTACCGTCAGTGATTGTGTGTCGAGCGTTCTTCGTCTCCCTCAGAGGCGCATTTGTATTGATAGGAAGTCTTTAGTCTGGAACCACCAGACCAGGATAATTTGTTTCGGGCTATACTCGCGACATTATCATCACCACGACGGGACGTCGAAGCAACCACCTATCGCCTCCAGTATGCCAGATCGTGTCCTTGCAGTTAAGAAGAGAGCTTGGTAATGTATGTCTGCAGCACCTGCAGCAACAATGGAAAATTGTACTGAAATGCAGGAGGATCTGCAGCGAATTGATGCATGGTGCAGGGAATGGCAATTGAATCTCTATGTAGACAAGTGTTAATTCCATAAATTATCTGGGAGTACGGATTAGGAGTGATTTAAAATGGAACGGGACGGGACGTCGAAGCAACCACCTATCGCCTCCAGTATGCCAGATCGTGTCCTTGCAGTTAAGAAGAGAGCTTGGTAATGTATGTCTGCAGCACCTGCAGCAACAATGGAAAATTGTACTGAAATGCAGGAGGATCTGCAGCGAATTGATGCATGGTGCAGGGAATGGCAATTGAATCTCTATGTAGACAAGTGTTAATTCCATAAATTATCTGGGAGTACGGATTAGGAGTGATTTAAAATGGAATGATCATATAAAGTTGATAGTCGGTAAAGCAAATGCCAGACTGAGATTCATTGGAAGAATCCTAAGGAAATGCAATCCGAAAACAAAGGAAGTGGGTTACAGTACGCTTGGTCGCCCACTGCTTGACTACTGCTCAGCAGTGTGGGATCCGTACCAGATAGAGTTGATAGAAGAGATAGAGAAGATCCAACGGGGAGCAGCGCGCTTCGTTACACGATCATTTAGTAATCGCGAAAGCGTTACGGAGATGACAGATAAACTCCAGTGGAAGACTCTGCAGGAGAGACGCTCAGTAGCTCGGTACGGGCTAAAGTTTCGAGAACATACCTTCGCCGCAGAGTAAAGCAGTATATTGCTCCCTCCTACGTATATCTCGCGAAGAGACGATGAGGATAAAATCAGAGAGATTAGAGCCCACACAGAAGCATACCGACAATCCTTCTTTCCACGAACAATACGAGACTGGAATAGAAGGGAGAACCGCTAGAGGTACTCAGGGTACCCTCCGCCACACATCGTCAGGTGGCTTGCGGAGTATGGATGTAGACGTAGATGTAGAATTAGGAAATTTTGCTCTGTGATAATCAGAGCTCAGCAGAGCCCGGCTGTTCCCGTCTTTTCTTACGTGGTTCTGTCTCGGATGTTCATTGTCTGAGTTCTCACTACTGTAGCAGCAATTAATGTTGGGTTGGCTGGGTGATTCTCTTAAGATTTGAGTTGCGAGGAATTGGCTCCACACACCACTTGGTCATATACGTCACAAGTTAGTTTGTGGACAACTTCACCTTCAAAATTTTTATTGGAGTATCCAATTTGACGTATTGTAAATGTTTCATGTGTTTTGTTTATTATTTTGAGTTTAGTCGTAATAAATCAAATTGTTATTTTGGACAGAACTTTCATTCTGTGGATCGGTAAAGCAACACTTTCATTTCTCACTACGTTAATGAAACTTTCCTTTATCAAATTAATTTCTATCAAATTAAATTATTGCAGGTACCAAAGTCTTTTCTACTCTACTTTCAGGGTCGATTACAGTCAGTTCGAGTTTCTTGTTAATCCATGTGCAAAAGCAAAAGGGGGGCGGGGGGTCTTAGAGCATCATTTCCATATGAAGATTGTAGAAGAATTTAGTATTAAGTACACTGCTAGCCCCGGCGCATCGCAAGCTTATGCACATCAGTATAAGCAACGCCCCATGAATCTGCAGTGGACCTGGCGAAAGTAATCATTGTGCTTCCCATCATGCTTGGCTGGAGTTTACGACCTACCGTGGTTGTTTTAAAAGAAAAAAAAAGGGGGGGGGGAAATCTGTTGGATGTTGGTGGCGTCCAATCCGTTTCGTGATCAACTAGGTTTCAGTGGGAGGAGGAGGAGACAGGGAGGAGTGCACTTGGGTCCCGATCTTCGGTGGAGTTGGATGGCGCCGCCGGGATGGGCCGTCCGCGGTAATGAAGATGGATGGAGACACTGGCCGTCGAATGGCTGCCGCCGGGTGGACGGCGAGGCGCGGGGCGGCGCGGCACGGCGCGGCACGGACCGCCTTCCGGCAGACATCGGCCGCCTCGTGAATAATTGATGCCTGCCGCCCGCGCCGCTAATTCAATGGCCCCGCCCCGAGCTCGCCGCCGAATTGTCTGCGGAGCTGAACTCTGCGAAGCCAGTCTGCGGCGAGTCAGTGGCGTCGCGCTGCCGGCGGCGTCCTGTTCGCAGGGCTCCTCTGTCAAGGCTCACTATGGGACACGGGTTGACTTATCACTGCAGTGTACAGCAGAAACGTCTGATTGATCGTACAATGCAGCCTTTCGCGACTGGTATTTGTGTATTCGATAATTTTTGTTTAATGAGAACAGGGCCATGATCAAATCAATCCAGACACCTCTACGTAATGCGGAATTGACCACAACCATTTACAAATGTAGATGTGTATATGGACTAGATATGTTCAGCTTTGTTTCCTGTTTAATAATTTTTATCATATTTCCACTGGCCTGCCGGGGTGGTTCAAATGGCTCTGAGCACTATGGGACTTAACATCTGTGGTGATCAGTCCCCTAGAACTTAGAACTACTTTAACCTAACTAACCGAAGGACATCACACACATCCATGCCCGAGGCAGGATTCGAACCTGCGACCGTAGCTGTCGCGCGGTTCCAGACTGAAGCGCCTAGAACCGCACGACCACACCGGCGAGCTCTGCCGGGGTGGTCGAGCAGTTCTAGGCGCTACAGTCTGGAACTGCGCGACCGCTACGGTCGCTGGTTCGAATCCTGCCTCGGGCAAGGATGTGTGTGATCTCCTTATGTTAGATAGGTTAAAGTAGTTCTACGTTCTAGGGGACTGATGACCTTAGAAGTCCCATAGTGCTCAGGGCCATTTGAACCATGTTTTCACTTTAGTCTCACTATTGTGTTTAGGTAGATAAGAACGAATGAGGGCTGTTCGGAAAGTAAGGTCCGATTGGTCGTGAAACGAAAACCACAGAGAAAAATAAAAATAAAAATTTTATTCGCAACAGTTAGCCACACCTTCCAGCTACCTCTTTAAATTGTCGCCTCTCCGACGTAGACATTTGTGGTGGCGTTGTACAAACTTTCCAGTGCCCTCGCTACAGAACGTAGCCGCCTACGCTTCCCGCCGACTCTCTACTATGATCTGCCTTTCGTTATTTGTTCCCGGAATGTAGTATTCGTAGCCAACGATTCATGGGAGTAGAGATGAACAACGGAGGGAGCCAATGAAGGGCTGTACTTTGGGTAGTCAAACACTTCTCATCGAAGGCGCTGCAGGAGCGTCTTCATTGCCCCTGCAGAATGCTGCTAAAAAATTTCTTGAAGAAAGAAACGCATGAAATTTGTGTTGTGTGGGCTACATAGCCTCAGGCGAAATCTCTCACCAGACTCACATATTTAACGTTAGACCCTGTTGCTTTAAGTATTTTTACGCGATCACTTGGCGCTCTGGACTGAAA
Organism: Schistocerca gregaria; assembly: GCF_023897955.1. Classification (NCBI taxonomy): domain Eukaryota; kingdom Metazoa; phylum Arthropoda; class Insecta; order Orthoptera; family Acrididae; genus Schistocerca; species Schistocerca gregaria. The sequence continues at coordinate 512,049,563 of NC_064920.1, forward strand.
AGAGCGACGTGAAGCGATCGACAGTCACACTAAAGACTCTGCCCAACACATCTGTGCGGAGTTCCATCGGATTTTCAGGATGGTTTCTATTTCTCTCGAATTCGCTTCGTACTACTAGTTTTTACTTTATATTTTAGATTAGTAACTCTATATGACTGACGGTTTTACAACTTGAGGGGAGTTTAATTTACAATCTTCTAAATTTACATTAGGTTCTCCTTATGTTGGCTCCAATATCGAGTCGGTTGCTCATTGAGTGCGTGTACCCACAAACACTTTTAGGATTACGGATAGTACCACTAACGAGGGGAGACGACGACGTTTGTAACGCGGATTTACTTCAAACTTCGTACACTCGTAGTACTCCGTGAGAACAACAAAATGTGTAAGCAGTAGCACGTAACCTCTCAAGTGTTATTGAGAAAATCGCAAGATAATTTCGGTCGTCAAATATATACCTGTGTGCGTGGACATTTTTACCACGAAGCGGCGGCACCCGAGTTGTTACGGCACGGTATCTCAGCGTGTTCGGTCAGAGGGTTTAGCTACCCGCTGTAATAAAATACTGAGGGGACGGATCAACGAACAACCTGAACGAGTATCATCGGACGTCCGCCACATACAAAGTCAACGAACCGTATAGAAGAAAATGAGTTTGGAAAAAAAAGTGTTTAGCGTTCAAGCCCCGTAATCGCTGGATCGGTAGATTTAGTCCCCTTCGGCAGTATATATATTTTTTTTAGTAACACAGGCATTTTCTTTACTGTTTATATTACAATTGCCATAATGGGGAAATACGAGTTGTCGAATGAACTTTTATTAAATTTACGATGTTATTTCATGGTATACAAATTTTTATTAGTGCAAATAATATAATATTCATAACTATCGACTAGTAAACACCCAAACGCATAAAGTGATACTGAAAATTTATGCTTGTCCGTGTCTGCAAAATTGTTTGTATTTAATCGAAAGACAACGAGAAATTGCTTCTCGTGAAAACGCTATTAAAATTGAGACTATACTGCGTGACCCATTATGTAAGAAAATGCTGCGTTATGCATGGTTTGCTTCCAAATTATCTGCTGAAAGAGAGTTCTTTGGCAATGAGAACGAGGTTTGTTTTTCCACCGAAAACCTCAAAAGACCTTGCGTATGCGGAAACATAGCATTTACTCAGTGCAATTGGTACCGTTTGACTTTATGTTTTCCATGTTTTGGCAAAAATTACCATCGTGCGACTTGTACTCGTAATGTCGAAAGCGACGAACATTGTGCATGTTTCGAAAGCCGTCTGTCCCGGTCAAAACTTGGAGGTAACAAGTCGTTTCGGGCTCCTTCCAAGTACAAGGGATTTTTCAAATCACGGGCAAGCATACATTTTCCGTATCACTTTATGAGTTTGGTCGTTTACCAGTCGATAGTTATGATTATTATATTATTTGTGACAGTAAAAATTTGCAGAACACAAAATAACATTGTAAATTTAATAAAAGTTCATCCGATGACATGTATTTTTCCCATTATATCATTTGTAATATAAACACAAAAGAAAATGACTGTGTTAGAAATAAAAATATCTGGCGAACGGAACTCGAACCGGCGATCCAGCGATTACGGGGCTTCAACGCAAACAACCTTTTTTTTTTTTTTAATCTCATTTTGTTCACTTTCGTTCGTTGCATCTGCTAGGGGCGGACGTCCTGAGACACCTGCTGAAGTTTTTCGTTATCAGTTAACTCAGTTTTTTTTATTACAGAGGGCAGCTAACCCTGATCGAATACGCTTTTTTTTTATTTTATTTTCCTCTATTTGCTCGTAGTATATGTCCGGCGCGGACGTCTCATGACATCGGTTCACGTAGTTCGTTGACCCGTTCACTCAGTTTTTTTTATTACAGAGGGTAGCTAACTCTCTGACCGAACACGCTGAGCTACCGTGCCGGCGCCCGGTTTCCGCCGATTGATGGTAAAAATGGCCCCGCACATATATATATATATCTTGCGATTTTCTCAGTAATGCTTCAGTAGTACGCGCTACTGTTTACACATTTTCTTGTCCTCGTTGAGTATTACGAGTGTACGAAATTTACAGTATATCTGCGTTCCAAACGTCGTGGCCTCCCCTTGTACGTTCAACCCCACCATTCCTATTGTGATTATCAGTTTGATGAATGCATGACTTTATATTTATCTGCATTTCTGGGTTCGTTTACCTGGTTAATTATTAGATCTGCTGTATGTCTGTAGACTTCATACTCGTCTGAGATATATTTTCGTAGTATAGGCAAAAATGAGGCGTGATGTAAAGGCCTTATTAATATTTTAAACTTTGTATTTCATTACGCAGAGTGTATAAACAATTTATGATTATTTTTCCAATCCTGGTGCGAACCATGCAGAACTAGTACTCCAGGAAGAAAGGATCCTTTCTTCATGGAGTGCTAGTTCTGCAAAGTTCGCAGCAGAGCTTCTGTGAAGTTTGGAAAGTAGGAGACGAGGTACTGGCGGAAGTAAAGCTGTGAGGACGGGGCGTGAATCGTGCTTGGGTAGCTCAGTTGGTAGAGCACCTGCCCGTGTAAGGCAAAGGTCCCAAGTTCGAGTCTCGGTCCGGCACACAGTTTTAATCTGCCAGGAAGTTTCAGTGCCACGGCAGTTAGAGAGGTAGTGGCTGCAATAGCCCGCCACTATGTTATACCATAGACACTGTTGAACCAACAGATTACGGCTTCCTGCTTCTGCGTGGCATGGAGTCAACAAGCCCTCGGTTGTCTTTTGGAGGCATTTGGCACCAGACGTCAACTCACGGGTCACACACTTCACATAAACTGGTTTGTGTTCCAGAGTTGGCGCTCGATAGCGTTCCAGATTTAATCCATTTGGGTCCAGAAGAGGCAAATTGGGTTCGGGATCCATCAACCAGAGTTCGCTATCGCGCTGTTCAAAACAGTGTAGTTTGGTTATGTCCTTGTAATATGGGTAGGCATTCGATTGGAAGATGCAATGGCCGGCCGCGAAGACATCAAGCGTCTATGGATGTAGGTGGTCCACAACAATGTTTACATAGTTCACAGCGGACATGGAAGGCCAAGTTGATGTGGGTGTGTTTCAGGCAGCCGTTTACCTGAATTACGGCGTAGCTGGACAAGACCGTCGTCCTGGTGTAACAAGAAACGTCATTCATCCGACAAGGCGGCACGTTTCCAATGACCCACGGTAGATTGTCGATGGTCCCGTAGCCACTCAAATCCTAATTAAAGCTGATGGTGTCCTTCAGCCAATATCGGTGACGAAAGAGTCTTCTGTTGATGTTTCCGAACACTGACCTGGAACACTTGAAGCTGCACAGGCATTTTACTCTGTCGCCAAATCCGCAACAGATAGCCGCCTATCTTGCTTCACAGAATGGTCAAGACTCACGGGTGATTCGCCTGAGAACCATTTCTCTGTAACCTTGAGCATTAATTGTGACTCATTACACGTCTGAGTTAGGGCATGTCTATTATTTTTATATTTTGGCCCTTGTCAACCGTGTTTTTTTCATTTCAGATGTTAATAAGTGATTTTTAATGGCTCTCCCGCCTTCCGCCCACAACGAAGAACCCTTCATCTTACCGATCAAGCGTAGATTCAACCCCGGTAGCCAATAAATTTTTATTTACATATTTTGGAAGTAGGTTCTATGAACAAAAAGTAGAAAAAATTCCAGTAAATATGGGCTCTAAACTACGTACTTTAAGACCTATGAACACCTGTTCAGTCAAATGGATGTGTTTCACATTAGCGAAAATGCACAAGTGCTCGTACTTCTTACGGTATGCGCATTAGGTCGCACGTTTATTCGACACTTTGCCTTCTTTTCACCCCGTCCTAAGACAACGAAAGCAAAGAGCTTGCAGTAGATGAGATTTGTTTCACAGTATGGAAGATGAAGAAGTGCTGATAACTCTTAAGGTACGAATTTCATAGCCCGTATTTACTACACGTTTTTGCTTCGAATGATCGTTTCTCCCATACCCCTTGTTGATTATACATCCTAGGCCACGCCGTATAGTGCACATGATACATCTCGTGCGTGCTGGGAGCTACCAATGGGCCGTGGTCACTGTGTGAAGTCGAACTTATCGGTTCTAAACCTATTATTAGTGCAATGTTCCATAAATGATAACTAAAAAAACGACTTTCCCTTGCCTGTCATGGTATAAAACATAAGAGTCACTACAGGAACGAGTATCAGGTTTGGAGTATTATGTCAAACGTTCTCAAAACTCTTTTGTACTTTGTTTGTTAATTGAGAATACTATCCTGATGTTTAAGCGAATGATTATAGTCTCGATTTCTTGAATTATGTTCATCACTCTACGTTTGCCGACTTCATGTAAATTTTCAAGTGGCTTAGAAATATTCCATGAAACATTACTTGCAATCAGAAGACAAAAAGAAATCAGATCATTTAGTTCTTTCAGTAATTATTTCAATAGTCATGCAGGCTATTTGGAAGGCAAAAATATCTCAAAGTTACTGCTTCAATGCATTTCATGTATGTATATCCATTATGTATCTATCAATCCCCGGAAAATTTATACTGTATCAAAAATTGTATCATTTTTAGTTTTTCTCCTGATTTTTCTCCTTGTTAATTTAGTTTCTGTAATCTACATTTTTCCAGCATAATCTATATGTTTCCAGTACAATAGCCATCAAAAAATGGGGACTTTTTAATGTGTGTGTGTGTGTGTGTGTGTGTGTGTGTGTGTGTGTGTTTGTGTTTGTACGTTTCTGTGTTTGCTTTATTTCATTAACAGATAATTTCCACGGAAACTCAGCCGTAATTTGCTCACTAATTTACGAGGGTATGCTCAAAGTTATCCCATCTAATTTCTCATAGAAAAACATTTAAAGCATTTTTAATAAAATTAACTTCATTAACATCCTGCACACTTGTTCTTCCTGTCGAGATATTGGCAGTTCTCTGACGCTGGAGGTCTCGGAATTGTAGTGTGTAAAATGGCGTTGTGTAACGACACTACGTTTTGCGTTAAGAAAGAACGTGCTGTAATCGAGTTTAGAATTCCAAAGATAATATACACAGAGTGGAATACCCTTTCATTCGGGATGATAATGCCAGACCACACACGAGCGCTGCGACATTTGTAATAATTCGACGTAATGGGTTCACTGTCATCGATTATCCTTCATACTTTCCAATTTGCCCCCATCCAATTTTCATCTGTTTCTAAACTTTAAAGAATACCTTGGAGGACTTCATAGTGATGAAGCTGTGCAAGAATAGGTTAGTTTGTGGCTCCGTCAACAAAGTCAAAGATTATACAATGTCATCAATCTTGTCTCGCTAGAAGAAATGTGTTCGTCGCCAGGCCTGGTTGACTACGTTCAGAAATAAATATGTGGACATTCAGAATAAAGTTATAGAATTTTAATAAAGTTTGTTTCATTTAAAAAACTTCAAGAGTTTCATGAGAATAAATTTGGAAGCGTCAGTTTTCAGCATGCACTCGTACTTCCGACGGTGTAGTTTCTACACATATCAAACACTGGATATATTCTATACGTCCTACGAAGTTCTGTGGAAAAACTATTGCCTAATAACGATAGCGGCCAACACATATCTATCCAATCGTATTCACGCATTTCAGAGGAAGGTTATGAGCAAAATGATTTAGAACTCTGCTTACATCATTTTCTATAAACGTCAACCATTGTGAGATCTCACCATTTGTTTGCATGTTGCTGGTCGCAGTGTCGCCGAGACGAAGGGCAGCGGGTGGAGCGTTTGGGGAAGGCGAATCTAATTAGCCTTCCTCCACTTCTTCTTATTAATTGTTGAATTCTATATGCATTTATTTGCGAAGTTCAACCAGTGGTATTTTCCTGCCTAGTGGCCGCTAACGCCCAGTTACCTGCCCTGGAGATTAGTGAATGATATGGCAGTGTACTTTTCCTCTCCTTGCCACTGCTGTCCGGTAGGGAGTGTAGTTCGACAGCTTCCTTGATTTGTGGGCCGGGTAGTGTTTTGTTTTCCTACTTTCGCAGTAGTGGTTCCTTTCTGCTTCCGGATGCTCTAAACGCCGGAGTCTAAAGGCGTAGTGCTGACCGCCGGTTCCGGCTTGGGTGTGCTATCTCTTCGCTGCATTGGTCATCGCACGTTAGGTAGATTCGGAAAATGTTTACCGCTCATGTGTTTAAATTGCCACTAGTCTGAGTTACCATCTCGTAAGGTGCATGCAACTCTTGGCTGCCTGTCTCATCGCTTGTGAAGTTTTGAGGTACTTTCCCAGGTCGATCCTTGGAGCAACATTTATGCCCCCCCCCTTTCCCCGTTGGTTTGGTGGTGTAATTAGTTGATTTTTAAAAAAAAATATTTTAATGACTGTAATTTATAGTTTGAAGCCGTTTAACTGGTTCTTAAAAGTATTCCTAGTCAGGCCTTCAGCCGTGAAACAGCTTTTAATTATTACAATTGGAGCCTTCAGCAGAGACGTAGTTTGAATTTGTTTTCATTAAGGCCTTCAGTCTGAGTGTTACTTGTCTTAAATTTTTGATTAGACAATTGTATTCTAACAGTGAGAGTTTGATGATCGTTATTTAAAAATATTTTAAAAACTGTAATTGCAAGTTGGAGAAGTTAACTGGTTCTTAAAGGCTTGTTATTCATGCTTTCATTAGTGAAAGAGTTTTTAAATTATTACTATTGGGGCTTCAGCCGAGAAGTAGCTTGAATTAGTTGTCATTAAGGCCTTCAGCCGTAGGTGTTACTTGTCTTAAAATTTTAACTAGATAATTGTATTCTAGCAGTGAGATTTTTGTGATTGTTCTTTTAAAAATATTTTAGTAACTGTAATTGCAAGTTGAAGAAGTTAACTGGTTCTTAAAAGATTGCTATTCACGCCTTCAGCCATGAAAAACTTATTAATTTATTGTCACCTTTTATTTGTTGTTGTTTCCAAATAAAGTTTACGTGATTGAAAAATAAACTAACCAACAGAAATTGATTACGGCCCCGTCCACAATCGCAACCCACTCCGGCTTTCCTTCGTACCTTGTCTTATTCACTGCATGGTTAGTAGTGGATACTAGGAAATGAGGCAACACGAAAATTCCAAAGTATTTGTGAAAAGAGCACTCAAAACTGAAAGTGGTTTGAGGGTCACAAATCTTAGAAAGCTGCACCGATTCCGAGATTTTATTGAAATAGTGCTTCTGAGACATGTTCTGAACAAGACAGTGAAACTGTTGTTTGGTAATAGATCTGCATGATAGTTTATTTCTACTCTTGAACGAAAAAAAATATTTTACTTAGTATTTTTGTGTCGTACAATACTTTTTGTTACTTTCCTTTTCCTCTTCTCGTGTTCCATGGGAACTAGATCCCAAAGCTACTGTCCATCTACATCTACATGACTACTCTGCAATTCACATTTAAGTGCTTGGCAGAGGGTTCGTCGAACCACATCATACTATCTCTCTACTATTCCACTCCCGAACAGCGAGCGGGAAAAACGAACACCTAAACCTTTCTGTTCGAGCTCTGATTTCTCTTATTTTATTTTGATGATCATTCCTACATATGTAGGTTGGGCTCAACAAAATATTTTCGCATTCGGAAGAGAAAGTTGGTGACTGAAATTTCGTAAAAAGGTCTCGCCGCGACGAAAAACGTCTATGCTGTAATGACTTCCATCCCAACTCGTGTATCATATCTGCCACACTCTCTCCCCTATAACGTGATAATAAAAAAAGAGCTGCCCTTTTTTGCACTCTTTCAATGCCCTCCGTCAATACCACCTGGTAAGGATCCCACACCGCGCAGCAATATTCTAACAGAGGACGAACGAGTGTAGTGTAAGCTGTCTCTTTAGTGGACTTGTTGCATATTCTAAGTGTCCTGCCAATGAAACGCAACCTTTGGCTCGCCTTCTCCACAATATTATCCATGTGGTCTTTCCAACTGAAGATGTTCGTAATTTTAACACCCAGGTACTTAGTCGAATTGACAGCCTTGAGAATTGTGCTATTTATCGAGTAATCGAATTCCAACGGATTTCTTTTGGAACTCATGTGGATCATCTCACACTTTTCGTTATTTAGCGTCAACTGCCACCTGACACACCATACAGCAATCTTTTCTAAATCGCTTTGCAACTGATACTGGTCTTCGGATGACCTTACTAGACGGTAAATTACAGCATCATCTGCGAACAATCTAAGAGAACTGCTCAGATTGTCACCCAGGTCATTTATATAGATCAGGAACAGCAGAGGTCCCAGGACGCTTCCCTGAGGAGCTACTAGCCATGCTGAATGTGTACAACTGAGTACCGGCGTGGCTCTTTTCAGAGTGAACGTAGAGGACACGGTAAGCTGATAATACATGCCGTTTGAAGTTACGGAGCCTCGCAATTACTAGCTCTGAACATGAACAAACACTGGTCGACATTGTGAAGTGGCTAGAAGTTTTAACCTCAATAGAGCACATTAGTTAATAGGAATTGTTCGCCAAATGTTTACGGCTAACACTGAAGAAAAATTCACCTTCCAGACATGCCCCACGTAGTTCTGAAGAAAACATAATATATAAACAGTATGTGAACTCACAAGAACTATTCGTAGACACCGCTACGATGACAGCCTCACCGCAATAGAGGAGCACTGTTTAAATGACAGTACTAACAAATGACTAAAGGGAATGAGAAATGAAGCGAAAAGTCTGTTCCCTTCAGCTCCTCCCTGACGATCTCTACACACTCTACGTTTCTACAACGACTACTATGCGGCACCTGAAAGCGAGAAAGAGACGATATTAGTCACTGCTTAATAGTGCTGTAATTTCGTGAGTGCCTGAAGAAGTCATTCGATGCTCGTTCCTTCTACTCAGAGAAAACGACAGAAAAAGGGTCCAACATGTACAAGTGGCTTCCTGAAGCCTGATTTCTTATACGTAAACATAATTCGAGTTCGTAACTACTTCATTCTTAGGTACACCTAATTTTAATTAATTGATTTTGTGAATCATTTGTACAATGTAATCACTTCTTTAAGCCCAGCTGCCACAATTTATTGTATCGGACTTTTAATATGCTCCCTGGTATAGGACCACTATCATGTATTTCTACGAGCGGGCACGGTATTAAGAGCTTACTGAAACGACTGTAAACTGGATCCACGAAAAAATTTTATCAGTGACACCACAGGAAGACGTGACGTAAGAACGACGCTTAACTCATGATTGAAAGCTGCAAGATTCACATATTTACTCCCTTTCCCAACTATTCCCAGATTTTCGTTGTTTTACTTGAATCGTTTATTATGGAGGCCCTGAGGACACCATCAATAACCTGGTAGACGGTACCACTCCTCGTTCTTGTCCAGCTGATGTTAACCTTTATCTTCCATCACCCCATAACATTTCCAATGACCACCTCCGTCTCAGTGCAACTAAAAGTGTTCTGAAACCACGCCATGTTTTGTATGAGCTTTACTTAAATAACTATCTTAGAACTTGAAAGTAACATGAATTGTAATACATAATTCATTTGATCGAATAACTCTCTCAGTACTTAGAAAACGTCAATATATACTTCTTGTTTGGAACATAAAATTCAGTAATCATCATGAAGATTGTCGTTGGGAATTCAGGGAAGGCCTAAGCTCCTTTCATAAAAATGAATCGTTGTAAAACAGGTTATACCTATTGATTGTGTGCTGAGACGGATCATTACGAACATTTTCTCAGGTAAATCTGTGTAGGGCCTTGTACATTTACGAACGTATTCTTTCGTCATATGACCTTTTTTTATTATTTTTACCGCTAGGAAATGTACCAAGCTTATGGCGATGGAGAGAGAATAGAGTGTCAGTAATGAAACTAGAGTATAATTAGTTGCAGCGAGGTGTAAAGGTCACATTTGTTACAAGGAGAACACTGGAGCGCATTTCTATGCTGGATTTCACATCTTTCTCCGAAGATAATGAGGAAGCTTCTAATGAGAAAGTTTCTAAGAGACGTCAAAGACAAACAGAAAAAAAAGAAAAGGGCGGACGCGAATGTAGTTGAAAGAGCTTTTATTCTGAGCTAGAAATTTACTCTTCTCTTGGATCACGGATGCAAAAGAACTTCATCTCTTTCACAGAAATCATGTTTCAATACTCGGCAGATGTGGTCTGGAGGGGATTAAATGTAGCTTACAAACACAAACTATTGAACGTGGTGCTCTACGTCAGACCAAATATACGACTTTTTCAACATATATTTGTTATGTCTGCTACAGCAATCGCTGCACTATTTGAAATTATGATTACCTGATCGAAACTCTTACTAATTTTTTGTCGTTATATTAATTTGGAATCGACGCAAATCCTCTGGATATAATAACTAGCAACTGTGCACAGTTGTTAAAATTTCTACCGACGTCAGTTGATTTCTGAGGGTTATGACACTTGGGCAGCTCAAAGAACTAGACGTGTTGGAGCTAACAAAGCGAAGGGTGTATACAAAGCCTGTTACCTTCGCTAGGTAAAGGATGTGTTTCACAGCCACAGGCATGACCGGCTTGATGTTTCTACAAAGACGGCAACACAGACTGCATTATCAAAGCGTTTTCTCAATGCACACTAAACTCGTTTCCTAAAGGCTTATACGTAATCTACAAACGTCTATTACCGATTTTACAGTTAGTAAATGGAGCCGAATTATGCCTATCTGAGTAGCATTGATATAACTACTGACAAGAAATTAAATTGGTTTTACTGCATAAAATCACAGATTATGTCTGTGTTTTTCCCATATACTGCTGCGACGGTTTAGGAACTTAATCTGTTGGATGAAAGGCAACTCTTATCCAGCCACATATTTCTCAATCTTTAATGGTGGAGTCTACGCCTCCAGCCACAAATTTCTCACTCTTTGATGGTGGAGTCTACGCCTAAACGCCATGGCTAAGCATACCTACAGAAGTGTAAGATAACCGATATCTCCTTCATAGTTTCATCTCCGCAAATTTTTCGCTTACGTCACACTTCGCTATCGTCTTTGAGCAGCAAAACTTTCAAAGGCAATTCCATTTCACATTTCACAGTGAAGTTACTGTCTGATACTCTCAACGCTTAGAGTCCTCACTTGCGGCCACTTGTCACAATCAAAGTAGCTTTCACTTAGAGTTTACTGCACAAGATTACGTTATACTCATATTAAGGCACGAGAATCCATTATATCGAAGAACCGAGATAAACTGTTCTGCTCTTTTCCTTTACAGTATCAGATGAAGGGAAATTATGCCATAATGTTACAAACTTTGAGGTATGATGGAGACTGGTAAATGCATCAATTTCAGCAAAGGAACCTCGTTCCGGAAATTTCCGAGTTGAAAGTTATAAGCGAAAATCTTTCTAATACCGTACCCCGGATAGTGGGCTTCATCTACTGCTAGGTCTTTCTCATCCCATATGTTAGTTGGAGATAGTATGGACCAAAACTAGAAAAAAAATGTACAGTAAATATGCGCTCTAAAGCGCTTACATTCAGAGTTCCGAGCACTTATTCATCTTTTGTACTGTTTATCACTTTACTCAACAGGTGGCCGTACCTCTTAAGCACCTATTAACACTTGCGTCATCATCACTACTGTCAAGTACTTCTAGTGAACAAGTAGCCATAGCTCTCAAGGTATGCATTTCAGAGCTCACGAACACTAGATATTTTTTCTTGTTTTGGTCCACACTGCCACCTCTGAATGTGGCTTACCATTCAATCTCAGCAACAACAGTACAAAATCACCCCTAGACCCTTCAGATGGTACACCCACCGCCTTAGATACCAGCACTGTCAACCAATAAATCAATGCAATGCAACAGTGAACCGACTCTAAAGCTTTTCTTATTTGTGTGTTGATAAAAGTTTGTAGGCTGTTGTTTCCCACCTGGAAAGCCTACGGTTGCGTTTAGCATTCATCATTTGATCTTTAATATAATACCGTTATAACACAAATATATCTCGAACGTACCTATTGTTATTAATGTGTTCTTTAGAAAATGTCTTTTCGCTACAGTTCAACAAAATTGAAGGTAAAGAATGATGCTTGAAATGTTAGCGCAGTATACTGTGAGACTAACATAGCGGAACATTCTGAGAAGAAAATGACCTAACTATCAGGGTGGGTAGAAGAACAGAAAATTTATTGCACGTGCTTAAAGATCCTAAACGTTGTCTGGAAAGCTATAAATTCAGCTATCCTTGTGGAAACAGGGACGATTAGATCCCAACAAACTTTGTCAGAAGATACTGATCACCCTTTGAAAAAGAAATTTTATTTAATCTATAAGTACTACTCATATAAGAAACTTTTACCGACATATTGAATCAATTCAAAGAAAACTGCCATAATAACTCAGCAAAACAGAACATAGTTTTCATTTTGGAGAATGCGATGACTGATTTAAAAATTAATTTTAATTTTATTTTAGTGGACGGGAATAGAAGGTTTTACTTTCATAATTATCAGATTCAACCATCATCCAGTTCTATTTTTAAAATCATTAATTGTCAGAGGATTAAAAAAATTCGGGAATAAGATGATTGCATCAGTTGTTACTAGAGTACGTAAATATACCCTTGTATCATGCCTATAAGCTCAGATAGCAAGGAGCACAGTTGAGCAGTTTTATTCACGTATCTTTGTTCCACCGTCTTGTGCCCTCATTTCTTCATGTAACTCAACGAAATTCACTGATTGAGGTAGCGCGCTATTGTCTAGTGTTGCTTATAAACGATTTCTTCTGTCCTGAAAGAGAAAAGTGGCCTCACCGGGGGCAGGGCGTAATAACAGAGGGTTTTTCCGTAATGCTATTGCAAACTCCTAGGAAAGATGGAGACAGCGGGATGCAAACAGAACTGAGGAAAACGTAAGGAGAGCGAAAAAAACGTTTAACCTTAACCAATTGAGCGAAATAAGCCTGATCAAACTGATATTAAACAATTGCCGGAAGTGGCGACATAGAAAATGCGGAAAGATGCAGCAAAATTTTAAATGGTTTGGCGCAAATGTAAACAAAAAAGTAAATTTTTATGGAAAATAGTATTTGTGACGATCAATGTGCAGAACGATCTAAAAATGAGGTAAATGGGATTGCATACAAAGATATAGGTATATGACGTAGATCAAGAAAAAAATGAAATGACCGTAGGGCACCGTTGGCCGGGAGGCCCCAATCCAAATAAATTCGGCTGCAAAGTGCATGTTTTATTTCAGTCGACGCCACGTTGGGTGACTCGCGTACCGATAATGAGGGTGAAATAATGATAAGGACAACACAACATCCAGTCTCCGAGTGGAGAAAATCTGCGAACCGGCCGGAAATCTATCCCGGGCACACTTGCATGGGAAGCGAGCACGTTACCACCCAGCGAAGCTGGCGGACAGTAGATCAAGAAAGATGTGACGAAATGGTCGGAGGAGAAAAAAAAGAAAATCCCTTATCGATGGAATTTGCTCGGCTTAAAATATACATTACTAGAATTAATTAAAGTATCATGCATTTCTTTCTTTCTTTCTTTTGCTACCGCCTCTATCCGGCATTGTGCGCAGGGTCGGCAGGATTAAGTACGGATGTGGCATGGTTAATCTGAAGGGGTGGCCGGATCCACTTCCTGCCGCCGTCTCATACCCCCCGAGACGGAGTTAGTGTACCCCCAGCTGTCTGTTTCGTGTGTAAATCGTGAAGTAGTGTGAATGTGTTTCAAGTGTCTGCGAGTCGTGTAACTGAGGCGGGACGTGGGGACCAGCCCGGTATTCATCTAGAACGATATGGAAAACCTCCTAAAAACCACATCCAGGTTGGCCGGCACACCGGCCGTTGTTGTTAATCCGCCGGTTGGATTCAATCCGGGGCCGGCGCGACTACCCAAGTCCAGGAAGCAGCACGTTATAGCTCTCGGCTATCTTGGCGGGTTTAAAGTCTGATACATTTATAAACACTAAGTCAATTGCACATGTGTGTGGCATGTGCAGGTCAGTATTAAATATAGGTGTTACATGTGTGAGAGCACAATGCAAGATTTGGCTTTGGACTGCGGCACATAAATTTGTTAACTTCTACAAAACATAATAACAAAACAATTGATGTTTTCCCATTATGGAAGAAATGAAGCCGGCCGCGGTGGTCTAGCAGTCCGTAGCAGCGAGACTGCTACGGTCGCAGGTTCGAATCCTGCCTCGGGCATGGATGTGTGTGATGTCCTTAGGTTAGTTAGGTTTAAGTAGTTCTAAGTTCTAGGGGACTGATGACCACAGCAGTTAAGTCCCATAGTGCTCAGAGCCATTTGAACCATTGAAGAAATGAAACTATAGTGGGCACGTTACATTCATGAAAAGTCTGAAGATAGTTTTCCAGGGTTAGTTATTGTTAGAGGATACCTAAACAATTACGGACAGACTGAGATGGGAGTGTTGAAGTGGATGTTATTTGCTAGGGGGCAATCGTTCAGCAGGCAGCATGGCTGACTGCGTGCGGAATGCGGGCGGCAGCACCTCCGGCCGTAGAAGCAGCAGGCAGTGCGTGTGTTTCGGCTGAGGGCATTGCTTTACGTAAAAATGTGGCCATGATCCGCTCAGAATCATTCTCCTGAAAACGAGCGATGCAAAAGGTCTCCGAGCAGTAGCAAACTCTGATGCAGACTCGCATCAGAATCTACGCAATTTCGAACACTAGTGAAGTTTTACAGTGACCAGGTTCTTCTTCCCATCAATCCAGTTATGTAGTATCATCGTAGATGTGTACCCATCCATTTTCGTACATTAAACGACACACACACACGCTAACACACCTGCGAAGAAAGCATTCCTTCGTTACAGCAAATTACTTCTATACCTGTTAACTCCAAGTCGTGAGGACATATCCCTTTCTCAATCTGTCTTAGAAAAGTGCCTGTATTTTGTACACTATATGTGCCTCTAATGGCAGACAAAACTTGCGTTGGATGTGTGTTAGTTTTATCCATGGCGTTCCTCCTACAGTGGAATCACTTGTTTGCAAAACATCGTGGCTCCATGCGGCCGTGGTCCTCCGCATCTCAGGCAGCTGACCTCTGTTTTGTTCCACGGACTCTCGTTACCACCCACATGTGTCTGGCGTTGTCTAGGTGTCTCGCCTGTCTTATTCGCTGCAGGTAGGATAAGGAAAAATCATTAATTAAAAAAGTTATAGTTCAATCGCAAAGAATTCCTGGTATATAATTCTTTATTTACGGCTGGCTTCAGTCTTCAGCCCATCATGAGGTTTCTTAGTCATTTATAAGTATTTGCGTAGGAAAATTAGAAGTGTGGCGCTAAGCAGCATGAAATCCGTCGTACATCGCTGTTATAAGGAAACAAAACATTTTGCATGGAGCCAATCTGTATAGCAAAATTTACGCTTCTTGAACGAATACTGACAATGTTTGATTCTATTTATTACTGCAAACGTAATGTGCAGGGTCATTCATAAACCTCTGAGGTTTCAGAAGAAGAATATGAGGAAGTTGCAGTACATTATGGAAATGTAGATAAAGCAACTCAAGTGGCTAAAGCAACTCATCAAGTTTCTATTTTTGATACTCACTATAACGTAGTTGCAGAAAGTATTACTAAGAGCGATACATCTATGTACATACACAAGGTGATTCCGTGGCTATGTCATACAATTTCACGGAGGATGCAGAAAAGTAAATGAATGAATGGGAGATAAGAGATCCTGGCTCGAAGATCGACAGAGTCGAAAGCTGTAAATGGGAATTTTTCTGCTACTGTACCCTTGCAGTAGTTACTGGGAGATGAAGGAGCTTGCACAGGATAGATTAGCATGGAGAGCTGCATCAAACCAGTCTCATGACTGAAGACCACAACAACAACAACACCCTTGACAATGGACCTCACCTATTGAATAACTTTGATTTCAGTATTTTGGGAGGAGGTATTATCGAATGAAACTAGAAAAAAAATGTTTTGAAAGATGCTGTCACCATTTGAGAGTAATAATTTTTATTTTATTTCTACATAGTCCAGAGTACAGGCGAAATCTGATCCGCGTATTGTTAAATAAGAATTATTACACTCAAACGGTGGTGGCATCAATCAATAAACTTGCCACGTCTGTGACTCCAGCCAAAAGAAAAATTAGAAAAAAACATGGGCTCTTAAGTGCATCCCCTAAGAGCTGTCTGTAACATCTTCACAGAACTACGCTATAGATAACCCATTAGCTTCATATTGTCATACACTCCTGGAAATGGAAACAAGAACACATCGACACCGGTGTGTCAGACCCACCATACTTGCTCCGGACACTGCGAGAGGGCTGTACAAGCAATGATCACACGCACGGCACAGCGGACACACCAGGAACCGCGGTGTTGGCCGTCGAATGGCGCTAGCTGCGCAGCATTTGTGCACCGCCGCCGTCAGTGTCAGCCAGTTTGCCGTGGCATACGGAGCTCCATCGCAGTCTTTAACACCGGTAGCACGCCGCGACAGCGTGGACGTGAACCGTATGTGCAGTTGACGGACTTTGAGCGAGGGCGTAAAGTGGGCATGCGGGAGGTCTCCACAGTACATCGATGTTGTCGCCAGTGGTCGGCGGAAAGTGCTCGTGCCCGTCGACCTGGGACCGGACCGCAGCGACGCACGGATGCACGCCAAGACCGTAGGATCCTACGCAGTGCCGTAGGGGACCGCACCGCCACTTCCCAGGAAATTAGGGACACAGTTGCTCCTGGGGTATCGGCGAGGACCATTCGCAACCGTCACCATGAAGCTGGGCTACGGTCCCGCACACCGTTAGGCCGTCTTTCGCTCACGCCCCAACATCGTGCAGCCCGCCTCCAGTGGTGTCGCGACATGCGTGAATGGAGGGACGAATGGAGACGTGTCGTCTTCAGCGATGAGAGTCGCTTCTGCCTTGGTGCCAATGATGGTCGTATGCGTGTTTGGCGCCGTGCAGGTGAGCGCCACAATCAGGACTGCATACGACCGAGGCACACAGGGCCAAAACCCGGCATCATGGTGTGGGGAGCGATCTCCTACACTGGCCGTACACCTCTGGTGATCGTCGAGGGGACACTGAATAGTGCATGGTACATCCAAATCGTCATCGAACCCATCGTTCTACCATTCCTAGACCGGCAAGGGAACTTGCTGTTCCAACAGGACAATGGACGTCCGCATGTATCCCGTGCCACCCAACGTGCTCTAGAAGGTGTAAGTCAACTACCCTGGCCAGCAAGATCTCCGGATCTGTTCCCCATTGAGCATGTTTGGGACTGGATGAAGCGTCGTCTCACGCGTTCTGCACGTCCAGCACGAACGCTGGTCCAACTGAGGCGCCAGGTGGAAATGGCATGGCAAGCCGTTCCACAGGACTACATCCAGCATCTCTACGATCGTCTCCATGGGAGAATAGCAGCCTGCATTGCTGCGAAAGGTGGATATACACTGTACTAGTGCCGACATTGTGCATGCTCTGTTGCCTGTGTCTATGTGCCTGTGGTTCTGTCAATGTGATCATGTGATGTATCTGACCCCAGGAATGTGACAATAAAGTTTCCCCTTCCTGGGACAATGAATTCACGGTGTTCTTATATCAATTTCCAGGAGTGTATTTTCTGTCGCGCACTTCAAATATCGATAGCGGCGGCCCTGCTTTGCATGCCTTTGGCCGTTGCCTATAACGAGACAACGTCGTCCCGGGAGGCGGTGCACCGCCGGACTCACATTTTCGGCTGTGTGCTGGTTGGCCGGGAGTGGCGGCTGAAGTGCCTGATACTGGAGGCGTAGGGTGCTGTTGGTGAGCCGCGTTGGCCGCGGCGTTCAAATGGTTCAAATGGCTCTGAGCACTATGCGACTTAACTTGTAAGGTCATCAGTCCCCTAGGACTTAGAACTACTTAAACCTAACTGACCTAAGGACATCACACACATCCATGCCCGAGGCAGGATTCGAACCTGCGACCGTAGCGGTCGCTCGGTTCCAGCCTGTAGCGCCTAGAACCGCTCGGCCATACCGGCCGGCCGGCCGCGGCGTGTTTTCCCTGGCTGTGCAGACCCGTTCACAGAGGCAGTGGCAGCCTAGCCAAAGGTTCTTTTCTATGTCAGTGATGAGGATTCGACCACATCGCTATTGTCGCGTTAACTGTTGCAGGGAATTACCTTCTCGAAAAGGTACAAATGTTAATGGTGAGCGTTTTCTTTGGCGTTATATGATGGAATCTGCCAGTTCCTCTTAGTTTCTTACTTTCCGTATTCTTGATTACATGCACCTTGCGCTACGTGGACGTAGTATTTGGCCGCTTGAGTTGTTAAAACTTTTTCCACCGTACTTGTTGGAATCACGCATCGTAAACCGTTGTATGGCCGTCCAAAGACTTGAAATGTCAGCTTACGATGCTTTCTAATGTGACGTTTCCACAAGTAGCAACTTGTGCTCAATTTCCATGTTTAAAACTCAGGTAAAGTGATCCCTGTGGTAGGTCTGTTGTTTGGTTTGTAGACAAGTGTCTTTCTTTGTCTTAGTGTCGTACTGTTAAAGTCCGTCAGAAGTACCTCAGTCAGCGGCTCTTATCTCCTATTTCAGGGCCGCCGCCTTATTTACGCGTAGAAGTTGTTGATGTTATACTCGTATTCTCCTATCCCGTCTAATGCTTGCTGACTTGGGGCATGCCTTCAGGATGATAGATCCGCAAACGTATAATATTGAGGTATATTTGATAAATTTCTGTTTCGTCCGTTTAAGATGTATGGATACACAGTTAATTGCTGCAGCCGTTACCTGTTTCGGGCTGATTTGCCCGCTGTCAAATCTCACACCTTGTTAACCATAGCCAGTTACACCATTTGGTGCGAAAAACACGAACATTTTCGTACAAGAAAGTCAAGATGCAAGCAAAAAATATGCCCTCTGATACGACAGCCTAAGCTACCACAGAGCAGTTGTTACGACCTGCTTGAGGTATGTCAATTTCTGGTGACATTTTTTTCAAAAATTCTCCAATAAAATATGCTTCATTTGGTTTTCAAGTGTCTTTCTACACTTTCTTAAGTTACGTGATTCGTAAACTTACGTGAGTGACAAGCGTTTTATTGAAGTTTATTATGTTGCAGGCAAGACTTGGAATCCATACGTTGAGTCAATTGTACACATTCTACTGTCCGCGCCCAGTTAGTCCTACTTATATTCACGAGCTGTTTTGATGTGCTCGTAGGAACTGAATCAATAGGTATATCTGTTCATTCCAGGAGAGCAAAATGATACTCTGATACAGTCCAAAACATTATGGCCACTGCCCACCGTGACGCTGAATGCCGCTTGGTGCCGCGTATGTGACGCAACTACAGAAGTATGTAAGCGGAGAAGATACGGACAGTGGATGACGCTGGCGAAGATAAGGGCTGGAAATGAGGAAATCCATTGAGATAAACGATTGTCACAGAAGGTAAATTAATATTATGGTAAATTATTATTACGCAGGGCTTTTGAACGAGTATCTCGAAAACGGCGAAGTATGATGCTATTGTCGTGAGCATGTACGGAAAGACGTAGAAGGACATGGAAACCACCACCGGGTGCTAAATGATTGGACGCTCATGACTCTTTACAGTACGTGGGGTTCGGAGGCTTGTCGGTCTGTAAAGTACGACAGATGTTGATCTGAAGCCTCTCTGCCGAAAGAGCACAATGCTGTTGCACGAACAAGTGTTTCGGAGCACACCGTTCATCGTTCATTGTTAAACATGGAGCTCAGCAGCAGACCACCCGTACGCGTTTACATGTTGACCCAACCAAACAGTGATTACGATTGCAGTGGACAAGGGATCATCGGGATTCGACCGTCGCTCAATGGAAACGTGTCAGCTCTTCGTGTGAATCACAAGTTTGTTACACCAGGTCGCTGGTCGTCCTCACAAACGCCGTCATCGAGGTGGACGTCGGCTCGAAACGTGCAGCGCGCCGCGGACGCAGGCTGTTGGGAGCAGTATTATAGCTATGGGAGACAGTCTCTTGCGCTTACTGGCAGCTACCTAGATGCCTTCATGCTTCCCCGACGGTGACGTCTTCTTTCAAAAGTGTAACTGTCATGTCTCGGAGCCAGAACTGCGCTACAACGGTTTGAGGAGCATTATAGTGAACATACGTTGCTGTCTCGGCGACCAAATTCGCCTGATGTAAATGTTATGGAAACGATATTAGTTGCTTTTGAGCGCCATCGACGTGTTTTTTACGCTGATAACAAACTGTCGGATCAGTGTAAGAGAGGATCAGTGCTGTATTTATTTCCAAATATGGAAAAACAAGATACTAAACAAAGGTCAAAATGTTTAACTCATCACTTTTTTCCTTATTTATAATTTAGTTAGCGGATGTTTTAGTTTATCTACTTTGATGAAGTTGGTACGTGTAGTGTTAATTTGCCAGTTCTGTTAGTTTTTGGAGTAAGCTTTTAGGCTTTCCCATCTGTAATATTCTAAACTTTTCCGCCAATGAATCTGTAGCTTTATTAGTTGTTCGACGAGACGCCCTTATGGAAGAACACCACGTAACTCTTTTATCAAACTAGAAAAAAATATTTCCCTTTCACAGTGTCTAATTCTTTCATCAGTGTTTCACGAATTTCATTATTCATGAGTGTTTATTAATTCCAAAGCACTGCATTTTACGGCTAAAATTTGGCATTCAATTTGACCTCTGTAGGTGTAAAGCGTTTCTGAGAAAGAGATTTTTTTTTACATCGAATGTAGACTTAGGCGTTAGGAAGTCTTCTCTGAAAGTATTTGCATGGAGTGATGTATTGAAGTGAGACGTGGGCGATAAAAGTGTAAAGAAGGAGAGAATAGAAACTTTTGAAATGTGGTGCTGAAAAAATTGATGATGAAGGGATCGGTTGATAGGACACGTTGTACTACATAACTCAAGCACCAGTATGGAACTGTAGGGATGTATAGAAACGGCCAGGAGATGAATACAGTAAACAGGATGTACGTTTCGGTAGTTACTCAGAGATGAAGAGATTTGCACAGAATGTAGTAGCATGGAGAGCTGCAAAAAATCAGTCTTCGGATTGAAGGCCACAATAAAAATAGATGTAAAGATTTTGTATTAAGAAGTCGTCATGGTTAAATGGGATAACTTCAACTGTTTTTCTAATAGTGGAATCCCTAATATCAGGAACTATGGGTAACATGTACATCCAAGTAATCTACGTTAAAAGCTTTTAATTTTAATCTTGTCTTGCTCTTTATTTCTGGGGCCTTGAATTTACAGTTCAAAAGAAATTACAAATCTGGAAAATTGTAATCACGTTTGTCATTTGCCACATACAGTTCTTAACTACAAGATGTTTCACCTTACTTGTTTAAGTGCTGTGTATTAAGATTAAGGAGTTTCTTCGGACTGTATTATCATTTTCTAGATTGCTTTTCAAGTGGATGTTCGAGAGCTCCCAGAACCTCGTTCATTAAACATGAGAACAGTGTGCCTGTACGTTCAAGCTACCAGCCAGTCAATCCTCGTAAAGACAGTCCCATCCTTTTTTGCACAACAGCATCACGACAGTAGCTTACCATTTGTTTATGGACGAAGAACATCAGTAATGACTTGCCGAATATAGGTTCCTTTTTACACTGCCGAACTACTACAGTGCTTTGTGGAGAGCACTGTGATGTACTACAGTGGGTGCGTACATTTATTCTTAATCTTGGGAGGTGAATACCCCAGTAAAATAAAAAAAAAGGTGTGACATTTTCAGATCGAAAAGATATAGTTTCCATATAATAGAGGTTTCAAAACTCTGTGGAATGCAACAAAACACCAAATGCGATCACTGAGTTACAAATTCTTCCGTTCAGTGGGCCTAACTGCACAATAATGTGACGACCTGAAGGGACGAGAACTGTCCTGGTTCAATAACATACTTTAACAGCCCATTGATTGAGTCGAATGGTCCCTTGGTTACAATTTTTTCCAATGAAGATAAAAAGCGCTGCATTTACAGCATATTTCATTCATCTTATTCAATCAGCGTTCATTATCGGAGGTATGGAATTATCTAATAATTCTATTAACTTGATCAGATTAAACTATATATCTGATCACACAATGTGTTATGAAGCTCATCGAAGATGGACACCGTTTTTATTGTTCCGTACCTCAGTCGTCAAAACCGTAATTCTGATAGGTTTATTCGTCTGTCTTTCTGCTAGTGTTCCCAAAATAAGAAAACCCTTTTATTATGGACAGTAAACGTATCAAGTCAAAATTTGTCCCAAGAACTAAAGTCTATGGTCACTTAGAGGTGCAAAATCTTGAAGCTTCCAAATCAATGCAAAGAAATAATATGAAAATTTATAAAACATATTTAGAATGTCGCAAACTTACTATGAAAATATGTAAGGTATTTCCTCTCGGCCGAGAATCATGAATTTTGGCAAGAAGCAAGGTTTCAATACAGCTAAAGGAAGGAAAGTCCAAAAATTGTTAATTTGTAGTTATGTACTAACGATAAAAATATTTCTTATGTCCTTCGTTACTCGACTGCCTTTCTCTCTGTAAGTCTGTTAAGACCCCTTTCTCTCAGAATTGAAATTTATGGCGCTTACTAAGGTCTATGGTTCCTTCGCTTTGTATGAAACTTAGACTTGTAACCCAAAGCAATCAAAATACACGGCTATTTATGTCATATGCCTTGATACTCGTGATCTCACTCATCAAAACCCGTAGGGTCCTTCCCGTTTACATTCAGTCATAATATCTAGCAAGCAACATGCTTTCACGGTAAAGTAGAGGAAAAACCCTAACATTCTTAATCTCTAATCGTCTCACATGTAAAAGAAGAAAACTATGTTATTTGTGATCTGACAGTGTGTCTATCTTTCTGTCTTTAAGTCCTTCCTTCTGTTCAGCTCCTTTTCTCAGGAACAGGTAGCCGTCTGAAGTTGAAATTTACGTCACATACTGAGGTCCACGGCCCCTTTACAGTGTAAAGCATTTAAGCTTCTACGTTAATGCAGTTAAAAATACTGCCATTGATGTATATATTTTAGACATTGCCAGTATCCATATGGATGATTGGCCAAATTCGACGAAATTGTACATTCCCAGGATAGATGAAGTATACAGAAACATAATTCAATTTGTACGCAAACCTCGAATCTGAGCCCTACCCGCACTTACCCTAATTTGTTAAGTTTATTCTTTTTTTTCTCGACATCCTCGAACATTAAAATGTCATTTTTATTAGATATTTTTGTTGTATCTGATGTTTTGCCAGTCATTATGAATTTTGATTTTTCAGGTTTTCAATGTCAGCTTACAATTACTGGAATACAAAACTTCTCTGAATATTTTCTACCTACACGGATCAGCCAGAGCATTATAGCGACTTAAACAGTAGCCAGTATGTCCACCTTTTGGCACGGATAACGGCGGCGACGGGCTGTATCGTGGAAGCAATGAGGACTTCATTGGTAGCTGGAGGGAGTTGACATCACATCTGCCACACAAGTCACCTAATTCCCATAAATTCCGGGCAAGGAACAATGAGTTACGACTCAACATTCAATAATACCCCAGATGTTTCCGGTCGTGGGATATGGTGAATTGGGGCACCAGCACATCAACTGGAACCCACCACTGTGTTCCTCGAAGGATTACACTCCTGGCTTTTGACATGGAGCACGAGTGTTGAAAAATGCCTCTTCTGTCGGGAAACATGATCATCATGAAGGGGTGTAGGTCGCCTGCAACCAGTGTACGTTACTGCTTGGACGTCATGGTGCCTTGAGCGAGGTCCAGTAAACCCATGAATTCCCACGTGAATGTCTTCCAGAGTATAATGAAGCCACCTCCAGCTCGTCTTTGTCTCGCAGTACAGGTGTCAAGGTGCTCCCCTCGAAGACGACGGATTCAGCTGGCCGCTGTGGCCGAGCGGTTCTAGGCGCTACAGTCTGGAACCGCGCGACCGCTACGGTCGCAGGTTCGAATCCTGCCTCGGGCATGGATGTGTGTGATGTCCATAGGTTCGTTAGGTTTAAGTAGTTCTAAGTTATATGGGACTGATGACCTCAGATGTTAAGTCCCATAGTGCTCAGAGCTATTTGAACCAATTGAACGACGGATTCGCGTCCTGTCATCAGCATGATAAAGAAGGTACCGGGATTCATCAGTCAATGCACCAAGGTCCAGTGCTGATGGTCGCTTGCCATTTCAATAGTAGTTGCGGATATCGTGGTGTTAACATAGGCACACGCATGGGTCGTCGCCTGCCGAGGCATATCGGTAGGAGTTTTCGGTGCTCTAAGTGTTCTGACACACTTTCACGGCGCCCAGCATTGAAGTCCAATGTTAGTTACGCCACAGTTTGCCGCCTGTGCTGTTTTACTAGTCTGCACAGCCTACGACGTCCGACACCTGTAATAAGGAGTGACCGCCCAATTCCACTGCACCTGGATATGGTTTCTAGACTTGTTTAATAAACTGACTACAACACTCCTCGAAACTTGACAAGTCTTAAAGCTTCCGAAATGCTCGTGCCAACCCTCTTAGCCATCACAATCTACCCTCAGTCAAACTCAGGTAGATCACGTGCCATTCCCATTCTGCACACGAACTGCACGCTCACTGGTACTGCCTGCTCCATGCTTGTGTTTAGCAGTCATTCCGCGTCAGGTCATAATGCTATCACCTGGACGAGTTTTTATCGATAGCAAGTCAGTGATCATAATGTTCTGGCTTATCTGTTCATATTTCACAACTCGCTGGTACGCTGGATATTATCGTATGATTATATAATTTCAGATTGTTGAATAAAAAGATGTAGCATCAATATTCGTATTAGTTATATCAAAAGATTGCACACCATACTGAAATTCGCCTGCTCTTCACGTATCAGAGAAACCAACTTTACAAGTACTAAGTGGATAATTTTCAGTCATTTGAGACACAATTAATTTTCTATAGAGGGTGTTACAAAAAGGTACGTTCAAACTTTCAGGAAACATTCCTCTCACACATATAAAGAAAATATGTTATGTGGGCATGTGTCCGGAAACGTTTAATTTACATGTTAGAGATGATTTTAGTTTTGTCAGTATGTACTGCACTTCCGCGATTCACCGCCAGTTGGCCCAATTGAAGGAAGGTAATGTTGACTTCGGTGTTTGTGTTGACATGCGAATCATTGCTCTATAGTACTAGCATCAAGCACATCAGTACGTAGCATCAACAGGTGAGTGTTCGTCAGGAACGTGGCTTTGTAGTCAGTGCAATGTTTACAAATGCGGAGCTGGCAGATGCCCATTTGATGTATGGATTAGCACGGGGCAATAGAAGTGGCGCGGTACGTTTGTATCTAGACAGATTTCCAGAACGAGGGTGTCCCGACAGGAAGACGTTGGAAGCAATTGATCGGCGTCTTAGGGAGCACGGAACATTCCAGCCTATGACTGGGGAAGACCTAGAACGAAGAGGACACCTACAATGGACGAGGCAATTCTTCGTGCAGATGACGATAACCCCAATGTCAGCGTCAGAGAAGTTGCTAGTTTCCGTACCATGTACAGCGTGTGGAGGCACCATCAGTAGCTGATTGGCCTCCACGGGTACACTTATGCAAATGGTTCATCCAATAATGTGTCAATGCTCATTTCAGTGCAAATGTTCTCTTTACGGATGAGGCTTCATTCCAACGTGATCAAATTGTAAATTTTCACAATCAACATGTGTGGGCTGACGAGAATCCGCACGCAATTGTGCAATCACGTCATCAACACAGATTTTCTGTGAACGTTTGGGCAGCCATTGTTGGTGATGTCTTGATTGGGCCCCATGTTCTTCCACCTACGCTCAATGGAGCACGTTATCAGAATTTCACTCGCGATACTATACTTCTGCTACTAGAACATGTGCGTTTACAAGTACGAGACAACATGTGGTTCACGCACGATGGAGCTCCTGCACATTTCAGTCGAAGTGTTAGTACGCTTCTCAACAACAGGTTAGGTGACCGATGGATTGGTAGAGGCGGACCAATTCCATGGCCTCCACGGTGTCCTGACGTCAACCCTCTTGACATTCATTTATGGGGGCATTTGAAAGCTCTTGTCTACGCAACCCCAGTGCCAAATTTAGAGACTCTTCGTGCTCGTATTGTGGACGGCTGTGATACAACACGCCATTCTCCAGGGCCGTATCAGCGCATCAGGGATTCCATGCGACGGAGGGTGGATGCATGTATCCTCGCTAACGGAGGATATTTTGAACATTTCCTCAGAAAAGTGGAGTCACGCTGATACGTTCCTTTTGCTGTGTGTTTCCATTCCATAATTGATGTAATTTGAAGAGAAGTAATAAAATGAGCTCTAATATGGAAAGTAAGCGTTTCCGGACACATGTCCACATAACATATTTTCTTTCTTTGTGTGTGAGGAATGTTTCCTGAAAGTTTGGCCGTACCTTTTTGTAACACGCTGTATATCCTATCAAAGTCAGTGCCTGAGGCACGATTTGTTCCCAGAATCAAGCCATCCAATACGATAAAAATGGTAATTTGTTAATTATGCCCCACTGGGGATAAATTGCTGTGGAAGCCCTTGGTGGGGAAGAAGTTCGTGCCTGGGCTCTGTGGCGGGGCGCGACGTCGGCCACGTGAGAGGAACTGCGAGTGGAAGCTGAGCTCGGCGAGCGGCAAAGCGACGGAAGCTGCCTCTGGAGGCGGCCCTGGGCCCTCAGCCGCTGCCTCCGCCGGCCCTTTGACTCGTGCGCGGCCTTGTTACCTGCTCACTCGTCTCGCCCCTTTGTGGAACGCCGACGCGCCACGACTGTTCTCCTTTCTTTGCGATACCGCCAGCCTCTGGCCCACGCCTGCTGCCGCCCGACCAAGAAGTCGGATACCACGTGATAGCAGCTCCTTAAAACTGACGTCTGCATTTTCGTAGTAACGTCTCTTTCCAGCGTCGTCTAGAGGGGTACTGTGATTAGTTATACTGCGTATAAATTTGGTGAACTACTTAAAAAAACCAATATTACTGATTGCAAAGGATGGATAGTTTACCGTTAAGAGTTAATAAGCAGATCACTCTCGCACTAATTACAAAGGGAAAGGTGTAAATATGGACACCCTCCTTTGCTTCTGACGTAATGATACTTTCTTTTGAGAAACGTCTAGAATTCTTACCTTCAGTAACAACCACAACAATTTCATTAATTGACAGGAGGCAAAACAATGTTTAATATGAATTATTTATACTCGAAAACGATGAAACACAATCGGGTGCAAATATGGGCCCTATCCGAAAAACATACAAAAATATTTTAAAACGTTTTAATAAAACTGGATATAACATTACCAAACAGTAGGGCAGTATACAAAGGGGGGTTTGTTTATTTAAGAATTTTAAATGAACATAGAATCAAGTATTATTTGCAGAATTCACAACGCATTCTTCGTCCATATTTGCCACATGACACATTTTATCCACACTTTCCCACATATGTCTTGAAAGATCCTTTTACCACCAAAGGTGCAGGTATCATTGCTGGTGTTTATTCAGCGTTAAAAATTAATCATCGCTGTCCACAAGGAGAGGGTCGAAAGAATCTGATAAAGGATGGGATCGTTTCTTTTACAGAATTTTGTTTTCTGAAGGTTCTTGGTCCTCCCATTGACAGCACTTTTGTCAAGCGGTTTGCTGAACTGGGTCCAGTGGTCCAGTGAGAGAGCTGTTGCTTGCTTCTTTGCATACCCGTGTGCAGGTTCAGGTCTTAATTTTGGGGACAGCATATATGTCGAACAGAGGAACTCCACTTGAAGGCCCCTGGGAATATCGCGTTGATTAAACGAGGGCCCACCTAAGGAAAACGTAACTGAAGACATGTGTGACTAAAGACGTTTCTAAAACTAGTTCAACATTCTTGTTTTCGGATATCACAGTGAATTTCCTGTAAACTAACCATAAGGACATATACAGAAAACTTTTTACATACCTGGCAAATGTTTGCCTTCTAGAACAACCAGTAGATCGCAGTTGAACCCCTTACGTTCCGTTATTAATCCTAGTAGCAAAAGCACAAGCATTTGGAGCGTTCCCCATTCGTGGACTGCTATTAACAATTGCAGATGCAGTACCCACAGTAGGTTTCCATCTGTTCTTTGGTATCTTCTATCAGCAAATGCTACCGTTTCCATTCCTGAAAACCAGAATGCAGCACATTCCATACTCCTTTGGGGTGGGGTGCCCATATTTACTCCTAATCTCCTCATCTGCTATGAGTGTATGACGCGTGTAGAAAAATGACGAGAGTATGATTTTTAGAAATAATTTTCTTTATTCTTCTGCATCAGGTCAACTTTGATTGTACGAAGGGCGTTCAATAAATAATGCAACCCATTTTGTTTCAGAAAGCACACTGATTTTATTTAGGATTCCAATACACCCTTATTATTTCCCACTCTTTTGCCTACAAAACCTTGTATTTCAACATAATCACCTTTCAGTTCGAAAGTCTAATGGCACCTTAATGGAGAGGCCTATATTCCCGCGTGGTCCGTCTCTACTGGTCGAAGTCGGAGTCAACGTCTTGCTGCATCAGTAACCTCCCCATCATCCACATACTGCTTCTCACAGAGCGCATTTCCACTGGACCAAACAGAAGGAAATGGGAAAGTGTGGGATCCGGATTGTGGGGTGGATGAGAGGGAACAGTCCAATGAAATTTCATCAGTTCCTCTCGAGTGTTAGACTTTTGTGAGGCCTTGCGATAGCATGGAGAAGTCCGTTTGCATTTTTATGATGATGGAAGCGCTGCAGTCGTTTCTTCAGTTTCGGCCAGTATGCCGGGGATCGGAAAGCTTTACGAAACCTTGTTGCGAAGAAAATATATGATTCCCTTAACGATATGACCGCGCTTTTGTTCACTGCCAGGTCTCCATAGACATTCTGGAAGCGTCTATGAGTATCTATGACGTTCTGGTTCTCCGTCAAAAGAAATTCAATGGCAGATTTCTGCCTGGAAAGCACCTCAGTCACAGACGCCACTTTGGAGGCTATGTATAGTGCCGCCATCTATCGGAACTTCATAAATACGTAGGGAGTGGAGTGAGAATATTTCCACGTGGTTCCCCAACAAATTCCGAAATTTTCGAAATATGCTGAGAGAAAACGTAGGTTGCATTACTTTCTTGTTGAACGCCCCTGGAACATCTGGCTTTGCATAGCATGAAGATCACTTTAGATGCAACCCAGAGTAGTTTCAATTGTACTATTAAAGAAACAGACATTCAGTTATGGAAATCTAAAATAAAAAATGCAAAATACTTTGCCACATTCTTCCACGAGTACGTCGTCGCTAAAACATCTGATCTGTTGCTTATTTTGTTGTACGTGCGACCTTTGTATCTGCACAGCGAGTGTACTTATGTGTGCCAACTTAGCTTATCACTTAGCACGCAAATGGAAAAAACATCTTCTCTGTCTTCTCAAGCCTGGGGTGGCAAACAGGCATTCCAAATAAATAGTACCCTTGCCCTGTAAGGCAGCTAACATCAGGTGCGGATTGTAACTAAAATCATTAGGAATGCTGCCGTGAAGTATCTAGAATGCATGAATTAATGGAAGTGAACTTTTGTCGTCTATTCTGTATATAGTTAACCAACTGTTGCTTTTAGGGGTCAAGTGATTAACAACAATCAAGTTCAATTACTTTTGATAATCAACAAACATAATATTTAATTCTGGGACATATTGAAAAGACGATTATTGAAATCGTTATCTCTACACATGAAAATTTTATGTCACAGGAAGGAATGAATATTAAAATCCTCATCAGCTCATTTTAATCTTCATTGTCGTAGCTGGTCAATGCACTGAGTTTGTGGGGAGTACATTTACTTTTTGAACCAATGAAAAACTCTCACGTACTCATTGTGAGGGCAGTTTAGAATCCTAGCCATTGATATTCAATGGTCAAAGTGAACTCAAGTTGGAGAAATCAAAATCTAGACTCAACATTTAATGTGGCTAGATGCACAATGGTACTTTACCAAGCGGCATCTGCAATGGCGTTGTCTCCGTGCTGGATCTGAAGCGCTAATTCCCTACTCTGGGCTTGACTGGATTCATTTGGTCGCTACTTTCCTGTGTTCCGCAGAACGTTAATCTTTCCCTAGTCGGAATAGTGGCTATTGCACACTCGCTATTGGTCGGAGCGATGTGTGCAATTTCTTTACCCACAAAAATTCCCACAGGAATATTTAACTACCCCTTTACTATCAGTCGCCACGATACGTGAAGCGTATCGTCCTCACTTTGCAGAAAGGAAACTCTCAATGACTTCACTTATTTCCACACACTTGTGCAGTTCCCTGCGAGAGAGAGAGAGAGAGCCTTGATTTTAGGTGTCTAAAAATGCTTTTGTATAATGGGGATCTCGCCATTGTGTCGCGTCTGCTTCGCCAAGTATGGCTTCTGCCAATCACTGTGTCATTAAATGCATAAACATTTTTATTTTTCTTTATGGGTCACTGTCTAGCCAGTTACCCTCGGTCCTGGCCTTATTTACGCTAAAAGGAAAAATGTATTGTTCTGGCGTTATCCCTTTCTGCGCTGAAGCTCGCTGTTCTCTTGCTAATGGGCGTTTTACGTTATCATTAGACACGTGTTCGGTTCGTCTCCAAAATGCGCTCCGCTTTAACTTGTTTGTTTCATGCCACTGTCCATATAGGGATAGTTTTGTTAGTTGTCGGGTACATGATATTAATTCCAGTTTCCTTTTGTTGATGTTATGTAATTATTTTTTCTGAGGATCTTATACTCTATCGAATTGATATTATGGATAAATTTTATGTAAGGTACTTTAAACCTGGACACTTTACAATTTTATGCGTACCACATATGATGCAGTGAACTCATGCATTTAAGTTGGTTTAGACTTTTTCTCGAAAGTAATTTTTTAATTTCTGCCATGTAGAATGGCATGGCCGATTTACTCCACTTCCAGACATTCCTTTCGAGTCATGTGACGCGCTTGTGCCGTGAGACGATAAAGGGGGCTGACCACATGGTAGATGTGAAGGCTGCCACGGCGGAGGTGGGAATTGGCCAGACAACGATACGGAGTCAGCTGGCGCCATTGGAACGAGCAACATCTCCCAGAAGCGACCGTCGTGTCTGTAGTCGGTACCTGCAGCTTTTCTTGGCCATATGTGCAGAGCACTATCGAAGCTGAGGTTGGGGGGTTCGGACTGTACTTGAAATAGGCCGGGAAAGAAGCCCAAGACTGTGAAACTGTATGAGACAGGACTGACGGTGGTGTGGTTATTTGAGTGAGTGGCACGAAGCCACACGTCTTAAGTGAATTCAAGTCTGAGTGGCTTCAAGAAATGGAATGTGCAGGACAGTTTTTGGTCGAAATGACGTACATTTCGCACAGGGTTTTCATGTGCACAACAACCTGGTGGAGTAGTTACTGTCTTTAGCTGGATTAAAGGCTTCCGTTGGTCATAATTAGCACTACATGCATGCATTTATAACCAATGGCAACAGCTTCGTGGCTTTGAGAATGATCAGTGCATTGCGTTACATGTGAGCGTGGTTTGTGCACAGCCACTTAAAGCTTGTCAGTGCTGCGTACGTGTTTCTTTGTAATTGTGGCATGCGGAGAGTGCAGCAATTATAATTATGTCAGTACTCGCGTTGGGTGTAATTAAGCAACCTAAACAAAAGTTTACTTTTTTCACCATGAGAGTAAATCAGTTCTCCATTCAGAGGTTTTAAGAGTTGACTGTGTACTTTAATTCTTGTAATTGGACCGGTAATTCATTCTCGTCTATTGAGATTCTGTTTTCTTACAACATCATATGAATGAGCTGTCGTACAAGAAACGAATTTTCTCATACGCTTCGTACACTTAGGTGACAAAAGTCATTGGACAGCGATATGGACATAAACAGATGACGGCAGTATAAAAGGGCAGAGCATTGTCAGAGCTATGATTAGTAGCAAGGTGATTTATGCAAAAAGTTTTCCGACCTTATTATGGCCGCATAATGGGAATTAACAGACTTTGAATGTGAAGTAGTACTTGGAACTCGATGCATGGTACATTAAATTTCGGAATTCGATAGGAAATTCAATATACCAATCTCCACAGTGGCGATGGTGTATCAAATTTGAAACATTACCTCTCATCACGAAAATGCAGTGGCCGGTGGTCCTCTCTTGACGACCAGAGCAGTGGCGTTTGCATAGAGTTGTCAGTGTTAAGAGAGAAGAAACACCACATAAAATAGCCGCAGAAATCAGTGCGGGACATATGCGAACTTGTCTGTAGGATAAGGTGGTAAGATTTGGCGTTAATGGGTTGCGAGTGCCTTTGCTAAAAGTGGGACAACGGGTACAGCACCTCTCCTCGGTTTGCAACCATATCGGTTGGATCCTAGACAACTGGGAAACCGTGGCCTGAGTAGATGAATCACAATTTGAGTCGCTAAGAGCTGTTGGCAGGGTTCAAGTGCGGTGCAGATCCCACGAATCCTTGGACCCTAGAAGCGAACAAGTCACTGTGCAAAGTAGTGGTGTCTGCAAACTGTATTTACATTAATGATCGGCTACTAGGAAATCATTTGCAGCCATTCATGGCTGCCGTATTAGCAAACAACAATGGAATTTTTGTGGATGACAATGAGCCATGTCACCAGGTTACAATTGTTTGCAATTCGTTTGAATAACAATCTGGAAAATTGGAGCGAATGTTTTTGCCACCGAGATCCCCTGACCTGAATTCCATCAAGTATTTATGGAACATAATCGAGAGGTCATTTAGTGCACAAAATGCTGCTCCGATAGCACTTTCGTAATTATGGATGGCTTTATAGCCATCGTGCCTCAATATTTCTGCAGGGTCTTCTAATGACTTGTTGTGTCCATGTTATGTCTAGTTGGTGCAGTATGCCGAGCAAAAGGAGATCCAACAACACATTAGTAGGTATCATATGAATTATGTCCTATTACTGCACGACACGTTATTTAGATATAAGAGTGGGCAGCTTGGCAATGATGTTGGTAGCTGGTCGTTTAGTTTTTGGGTGTCGATAGTAATAGTAGAACAACGTTATGTTGGGGACCATAGTTCAGATCCTGAACGTTACAAGAGCTGGACTAAAATATGCAAACGACGTATGATCATTAATACAGATGCTAGCCACCCAGCAGCTTGGGCTATTGTACTTGATGACGAACAGCGTTTGTTGACGTTTCAGTCGTGGTTCGACGGTGTCCTGTGAACTGGAACTGGAGCAAGTTGTTGGTGCTCGTGTGGTGGGTATTACTGTAACGTACAGAGGAAAGTTTTTGATGTTACAAGAAGCATCGTACCGAAGATTTGTACCTCAAACAGGGAAAAATCCAGTAAGTCATGCCGCGGTCGAAAGTGTGTGTAGAGTGCACATCTCAGATGGTCACTAGAGGACTGTGACGGGAAATAAGATGACAACTGCAAACTACGTCAGCAACAAAAGAACAGGAAAGGAGCTCCATATGCAGAAAACTGCAGGATGAACTGGAATTCCAAGGCCATTCATCAGTGACACAAATGCTCGTAACAGGACAAGATGGTATCGAAGCCATAGAATCCGAATTATAAAGCAATGGAAGAGTGTCATTCAGTCGCATAAGTCTTGTTGCACACTGTTTTCAATTTCTAGTCGCGTGAAACACACTCGGTGTTCGCTAATGATTCGGACTGCTTATCGTGATATTACATGGGCGCCATGGCGGCTCTGCAATTCGAATTGCTGCTGAGGATTATGTGACCATTTTAGCTGGTCAGGCCCAGTTTGACGATATATGTGTTCCACAGAGAAGATGTTGTTTCCCACAGCTCAAAAAATCAATTGGTTCAAATGGCTCTGAGCACTATTGGATGAACATCTGTGGTCAGCAGTCCCCTAGAACTTAGAACTACGTAAAACAACTAACCGAAAGACATCAAACACACCCATGCTCAAAGCAGGTTTCGAACCTACGACCGTAGCAGTCGTGCGGTTCCGGACTGAAACGCCTGGAACCGCTCGACCACCGCGGACAGCTCATAAAATCACCCAGGATTTGTTTTGTGAGAATGTGGTTGGATTGTCGCATATCCCTTGTGCGTCAGTCACCAGATCAACACTTTGGACAGAATGGTATGTGATCCCTATCTACTTCTATAACCATTACATGAAGTTCTCCCTGTTTTACAGGGAGAATGGTATAATATTCCCTTGAAACCACAAAGGTCCTGTATTTATTCATTCCAAGACGACTGGAATCTGTTTTTAATGCCTACGTGCTCCCTGCACCACACTAGGCTTGGTAATGTGTTGAGTTTGTTGTGTTTCCATATTTTTGTAAGTTTTCTATAGTCGTTTCTGATTGTGGCAGAGTGTCTGACTTTTTAAGGTGTACATTGTTATCTGGTGGCCCGATATATGAAGAGTTGTGTATCTGTCCTTATTATTTTGTTAAAAGGTTATTTTGTGCATGGCTATTTTCGCTCAAGTGCTTCCGAGGTACAGGAAATTATGTACGTTGTATTGGAAGTAGTTTAAGTTCTGTTAAATGAAAATTTTGGCACAAAACCAAATACCTGTTAAACTGAGCCACACATCTGCAAGACCCCCAGTTGTTACAGACTTATCGCCTAAAGCAGATCGTTCATCTTGAGGGTTATGCCCGACTGTTTCTTGGCTCTATAATGAAGAAAAAATGTTGTGTGAAATACATGAAACTTAGGGTTTCGGATCATGACTGTATACAAAGCCAGTCTTCCACGATAGCCATAGTTGTTGTTCTTGTGGTCTTCAGTCCTGAGACTGGTTTGATGCAGCTCTCCATGCTACTCTATCCAGTGCAAGCTTCTTCATCTCCCAGTACCTACTGCAGCCTACATCCTTCTGAATCGGCTTAGTGTATTTATCTCTTGGTTTCCCTCTACGATTTTTACCCTTCACGCTGCCCTCCAGTACCACACTGGTGATCCCTTAATGCCTCAGACATGTTCTACCAACCGATCCCTTCGTCTAGTCAAATTGTGTCACAAACACTTCTTCTCCCCAATTCTATTCAATACCTCCTCATTAGTTCTGTAGCACCACATTTGGAAAGCTTCTGTTCTCTTCTAGTCTAAACTATTTATCGTCCACGTTTCACTTCCATACATAGCTACACTCCATACAAATACTTTCAGAAACGACTTCCTGACACTTTAATCTATACTCGATGTTAACAAATTTCTTTTCTTCAGAAACTCTTTCCTTGCCATTGCCAGTCTACATTTTATATCCTCCCTACTTCGACCATCATCAGTTATTTTGCTCCCCAAATAGTAAAACTCCTTTACTACTTGAAGTGTCTCATTTCCTAATCTGATTCCCTCAGCATCACCCGATTTAATTCGACTACATTCCATTATCCTCGGTTTGCTTTTGTTGATGCTCATCTTATACCCTCCTTTCAAGACACTGTCCATTCCGTTAAAACCTGCACTTCCAAGTCCTTTGCTGTCCCTGACAGAATAACAATGTCATCGGCAAACCTCAAAGTTTTTATTTCTTCTCCATGGAATTTAGTAGCTACACCGAACTTTTCTTTTGTTTCCTTTACTGCTTGCTCACGGGGAGAGGCTACAACCCTGTCTCACTCCGTTCCCAACCACTGCTTCCGTTTCACGTCCCTCGACTCCTGTAACTGCCATCTGGTTACTGTACAAACTGAAAATAGACTTCCGCTCCCTGTATTTTACCCCTGCCTCCTTCAGAATTTGAAAGCGAGTATTCCAGTCAAGTTATAATCAGAATAAAAACCATCAAGCTAGCCACAGTAATAACGAAATGGCAATCTTAGCAATAGTGCGATACTGGAGAGCAGATCGGGATTGTCGTGAGCATGCAAACCAATGACATGACTGTTCGAAGAAGGACGGCGAGTGAAGGTGCGAGGACAGTGCCTTGAGGCAACAGTGGCAATACGGTGCTCCGGCCCCTCGTCGACTGTTGATAAACTAGAGACAAGCCAACTGTAGGTGGCAGCATCGTGGCCCCGACGGCAGCAGGAAAGCTGTGCTGGACTGAGAAGCGTTCGCTGGAGGCGAATCGTTTGCAAGCCACGCTTCGGCACGCCTGTTCCACATAAATTTAGTCTCCTCCAAAATAGTCCCCATAAAACATTACACAGTTACACCAGCGCCTTTTACAAAGACAGAAACACTTCTCGAACTAGACCTTTGGGATAGATACATTTTAAATTTTATCTGTGCTTGTAAGACGAGGGCAGTTTTTATTTACTTTCAGGAACAGAAAAAGCGTCACATGGACTTAAATTTGGTGGATAGGGTGGCTGAGGCAACGCCAAATTGTCGTTTCCAGCCAAAACTTCAAGATCTGCCGACTAAGCAGAGCGTTGGCTCACCTCGATGTGCTCGATCTTGGCGCCCAACAATTGCAACGTCATCGTCGTACTGCGGTGCCGCTGGTATCACTAAGAAACCTCAGTCATGAGAGCAGCACGAGACGTAGACTTACTGTTTGAT
Source organism: Schistocerca gregaria (assembly GCF_023897955.1). NCBI lineage: Eukaryota > Metazoa > Arthropoda > Insecta > Orthoptera > Acrididae > Schistocerca > Schistocerca gregaria. Next base: position 512,086,161 of record NC_064920.1, read on the forward strand.
GACTGTGCGGTCCAGTAATAGCGAGAAATGTGGGTATGGTAGAGCTGCTCAGCAGGGATGAACTGTTTCAAACTGCTAAACATCTGACATTTATTCAGGGTGTTATGCGTATAATTAAGGATACTTTTATTGCTCACGGAGGACAGTGTATATCGAAACATTTATGCCACTCGCAAACCATTTTGTCTCATGGCGTAATCGCCAAAAGTAATATATAACATCTCTAAGACTTCGCTGCACTTTATCCATATTTACAGGAAACTACAACTTTCCTGATCCAGTTTTTGTGCAAAATAAATATCCGCAGACACTACCAAAACATATGTGACGTTTTGACAGCTTGCAAAACACTAAATATTCGATATGGGTAAAGCTATACAAAGAAAAACGAAAAAGTCACGCGGATTGGACTAGGATAAAACGCCAAGTTACAAAGTCATCTTAAGTATTTGAAGACACTGCATACAGCTACGATGTATCTGGCGACGAAATATTTCGAAGTATTGGGGCTATGTGATTATTTAGCAGTTGAAATTAGAGTACACCATAACAACGTTAGAGGCGATCAATTATGGGCTTAGCAGTGCATGAAATGGGAAGAGGGTTGGGGAGGTGTTGATGGCGGAGTTAACGAAGAGAGATCCACAGGAACACATCATATAGTGCCCTTACGAGCGACGTTCCATAGTGAACGCAGACGTAACCTATGGATGTAGAGGACACCGTCTAAGCTCTTACAATGGCGCTATGTTCACGTGACCTATCCCAGTCCTGTGCCGTCCACTGAGCATAGAAGTGGGGGTCTAGTTGGTTTCATGACGACCAGTTTCACATTCTGATGACGGAGATGAAAGCTGTTTTTGAAAGTTTCGTATTTTATCACACTTTAGCGCGGCGATTTAATCGAGAGCCTTTCATCCAAAAGAAAAAAAAAGACTGTAATTTCATAATCCCAATTCTCAGAAAGACTTGCATAAAGAGAATATTACAAAACGTGATAAGCCTTTAAGCTGAGGAAAAAATTGCAAGTAATGCGGAGGGCCTTGGGCAGAAGAACATAGAGGGCAAAATCTGCAAACTTACAGTAAGAGAAAAAGTAAACACACAATAGGTACTGTGCGTTAGATAGGTACATTGTGTAGAGAATTTTGGTGTCAGTGAACTCTGATCCTACAGCAGGAAGGCTTTTCCAGTTCCTGTTCAGTAACGAAGAGGTAGCAATCTGTTAAACACACGCAAATGCCGAGAAGAGGATGAGTGTTTAATTTGTCACCGTCTCCACTGTCCAAAATCCAACTTCCTCTCACTCCCACATTTAACCTGCCACATATGCCTGTGATAATACTAAAAGTGAATTAAAATGTATAAAATTTTTCAAAGTGATAATATTTTGTGTACATCTTGCTAAGAACATTCCAATGAATTTGCAATTTGGGGAACACAGTAGACAGAAGGCCTCACCGAGCGAGATGGTGCTATAGACACGACACTGAGCTCGCAATCTGGAGGACTGCTCTTCAACTCCACATCTGGCCATTAAGGATTTCGTGATTTCCGAAAACCGCTCCAGGTAAATGTATGATGCTTCCTTTGAAAGGACGCGCCCGATTTCCTTCACCATCCTTCAGACATTTCGAGCATGTACTCCGACTCTCACGCCCTAGTTGCCGACGGGATGTTAATCCCTAATCTTCGTTCTCCTTATCGAAAAGCATTCTGCCGTAAGTTTGAGAAGTACGTCTGTCATGTTAATAATTTACGAGCCAAATAAGGATCAAAATTTACACGGTATAAAGTGGAGGTGTACACTTATCATTATTGGTCTTCCACTTAGCACTACGATTGCGAACACAGGATACAGGCTATGTTTACATGAGTTAGTAAATGAGGTGAATTCTGTTTATCTGTCACTCCCCGAGGGTACGTTCCGAAAGTAATGCAATTGAATTTCCCGCGCCGCTCCTAGTAGTCGGAGTGGGAGCGGGCCGCGAAACCGGTTTCAGTGCTCTCCGAGCTGTGGAAGCGGCAGGACGTCTGTTATTGTAAACCTCTGCGCGCCGACCGTGTCACGGAAAAAATGGAATCGACGATCGAGCAACGTTACGCGATTAAGTTTTGTGCTAAACTGAACAAATCTTTTGAGGAGACTAACAAAATGATTCGTGAGGCTTACGGGGACTCTGCTCTGTCCTACTCACAAGTTTCGAGGTGGTTAAAGGCCTTTAAGGAAGGCCGGGAAGAGGTTCACGACGAACAATGCTCTGGGCTGCCGTCAACCAGCAAAACCGCCAACAATGTGGCTCGTGTGCGACAACTGTTAGACTCTGACCGTCGATTGAGTATCAGGATGGTTGCCAATGAACTGAACTTGTCGTCTACTGTTGTTTTTCGCATTGTTACTGAAGATTTAGCGATGAGGAAAGTGTGCGCCAAGCTCGTGCCCAAGGTGTTGTCAGACGACGAAAAGACCAACCGAGCGGAAATTTCAAGTGAACTTTTGCAACGTGTTGAAATTGAACCTGATTATTTGGACAACGTCATCACTGGTGATGAAACCTGGGTTTTTTAATACGACCCAGAAACAAAACGCCAAAGCTCTGAGTGGCACACTGATCAGTCCCCCAAGCCCAAAAAGGCAAGAATGAGCAAATCAAAAGTGTAAACAATGCTCATTGTCTTTTTCGACAGCAAAGGAGTGGTCCATAAGGAGTTGGTTCCTCAAGGACAGACAGTTAACGCTGCCTACTACGTGGATGAGCTGGAAAGACTCCGCAAAAGGGTCGTCAGGACGAGAAAGGACATCTCCGCTACCTGGCAACTCCATCACGACAACGCGCCTTGCCACAACGCGCTACGAGTCCGCGAGTTCCTGGCCAAACACCAGGTGCCAACGCTGCCCCCCCCCCCCCCCCCCCTATAGTCCTGACCTCGCCCCAGCTGACTTCTTTTTGTTTCCTAGGATTAAATCAGCCCTGAAAGGAACCCGTGTTTCGTCCATAGACGAGATCCAATCCGCCGTGACGAAGACCTTGCGAGAGGTCCCAGAAGACGCCTTCCAGGGCGCGTACCGGTCATGGCAGAGTCGCTGGAAAAAATGTGTAGAGGCCCAAGGACTGTACTTTGAAGAATTTTAAGTGTTTGTGCAAATCTGTTCAATAAATTACTTTTAAAAAAATTGCATTACTTTCGGAACGCACCCTGTATAAGTCTAGGGAACTGATGACCTTGGATGTTAAGTCTCATACTGCTTAGAGCCATCTGAACCACTTGATTTTGTCATTTCCCTTCGTTCCGAGCGTCGGTCTTTCCTCTGGTTGGCGGCGCTGCCTGATGATTCTCAAACCGTGTCGGATTTGTTACCATCATTGATTACAGCCAGCATTTGAACAGGTGCGTTTGTCGATCTGGAGCGTTCTAGCAAAAGAATTGAGTGTGTCTTTTGTTAAATATATCTTGCAGTTTTCTCGAATCCCTTGATATTTACGAGACTTAGTTTCCATGCTCTTTTATTCTCTCAAAGTTAACTGAGAAATATGGAAGTCAATGTATGTAAAAAAATGAGCTTGGAGAGAGGAATTATCATGATCCCTATGATAAGCACATCTCCGCAGGGATCCGCGTCTGCTGCTATGTGTGCAATCGCTTTTGGTTTCCACATGAGCGATAAATATTACTTTCCATTCGGTTATATGGAAAAAATTCGATTAAGACCCTTTAAAAATAAGACCATGTGAAATTATTCTAAGGCGGAAGGCTGTTTTTGCTAACAATACTAACGAATGGAAGTTTGTCCCTTTCCTTATACGCAGGCTCGTGTTGGCCGCGCGTAACAGAAATCGTGTCTTTTATCTCAGTTCTATGTTTCGTTACAAAAATCCTATAGCAGCTATAAATGAGTTACATCATCATCAATATATACCAATTTCCTAACTTCATCTTCTGCCATAACTATGTCGATACACGGTTTGGATTTATGATGACAGTTTCTAAACTAAATTTCTTAAATTAGTAAAATAAATAAAATATTATATATTATTATAGTATTTTACCGTTTCTCCCCCCATGAACCATGGACCTTGCCGTTGGTGGGGAGGCTTGCGTGCCTCAGCGATACAGATGGCCGTACCGTAGGTGCAACCACAACAGAGGGGTATCTGTTGAGAGGCCAGACAAACGTGTGGTTCCTGAAGAGGGGCAGCAGCTTTTTCAGTAGTTGCAGGGGCAACAGTCTGGATGATTGACTGATCTGGCCTTGCAACATTAACCAAAACGGCCTTGCTGTGCTGGTACTGTGAACGGCTGAAAGCAAGGGGAAACTACAGCCGTAATTTTTCCCGAGGACATGTAGCTTTACTGTATGATTAAATGATGATGGCATCCTCTTGGGTAAAATATTCCGGAGGTAAAATAGTCCCCCATTCGGATCTCTGGGCGGGGACTACTCAGGAGGATGTCGTTATCAGGAGAAAGAAAACTGGCGTTCTACGGATCGGAGCGTGGAATGTCAGATCCCTTAATCGGGCAGGTAGGTTAGAAAATTTAAAAAGGGAAATGGATAGGTTAAAGTTATATATAGTGGGAATTAGTGAAGTTCGGTGGCAGGAGGAAGAAGACTTCTGGTCAGGTGACTACAGGGTTATAAACACAAAATCAAATAGGGGGAATTAGTGAAGTTCGGTGGCAGGAGGAACAAGACTTCTGGTCAGGTGACTACAGGGTTATAAACACAAAATCAAATAGGGGTAATGCAGGAGTAGGTTTAATAATGAATAGGAAAATAGGAATGCCTGTAAGCTACTACAAACAGCATAGTGAACGCATTATTGTGGCCAAGATAGATACGAAGCCCACACCTACTACAGTAGTACAAGTTTATATGCCAACTAGCTCTGCAGATGATGAAGAAATTGAAGAAATGTACGATGAAATAAAAGAAATTATTCAGATAGTGAAGGGAGACGAAAATTTAATAGTAATGGGTGACTGGAATTCGAGTGTAGGAAAAGGGAGAAAAGGAAACATAGTAGGTGAATATGGATTGGTGCTAAGAAATGAAAGAGGAAGCCGCCTAGTAGAATTTTGCACAGAGCACAACTTAATCATAGCTAACACTTGGTTTAAGAATCATGAAAGAAGGTTGTATACGTGGAAGGACCCTGGAGATACTAAAAGGTATCAGATAGATTATATAATGGTAAGACAGAGATTTAGGAACCAGGTTTTAAGTTGTAAGACATTTCCAGGGGCAGATGTGGACTCTGACCACAATATATTGGTTATGACCTGTAAATTAAAACTGAAGAAACTGCAAAAATGTGGGAAATTAAGGAGATGGGACCTGGATAAACTGAAAGAACCAGAGGTTGTACAGAGTTTCATGGAGAGCATAAGGGAACAATTGACAGGAATAGGGGAAAGAAATACAGTAGAAGAAGAATGGGTAGCTCTGAGGGATGTAGTAGTGAAGGCAGCAGAGGATAAAGTAGGTACAAAGACGAGGGCTGCTAAAAATCCTTGGGTAACAGAAGAAATATTGAATTTAATTGATGAAAGGAGAAAATATAAAAATGCAGTAAATGAAGCAGGCAAAAAGGAATACAAACGTCTCAAAAATGAGATCGACAGGAAGTGCAAAATGGCTAAACAGGGATGGCTAGAGGACAAATGTAAGGATGTAGAAGCTTATCTCACTAGGGGAAAGATAGATACTGCCTACAGGAAAATTAAAGAGACCTTTGGAGAGAAGAGAACCACGTGTATGAATATCAAGAGCTCAGATGGCAGCCCAGTTCTAAGCAAAGAAGGGAAGGCAGAAAGGTGGAAGGAGTATATAGAAGGTTTATACAAGGGCGATGTACTTGAGGACAATATTATGGAAATGGAAGAGGATGTAGATGAAGACGAAATGGGAGATACGATACTGCGTGAAGAGTTTGACAGAGCACTGAAAGACCTGAGTCGAAACAAGGCCCCCGGAGTAAACAACATTCCATTAGAACTACTGACGGCCTTGGGACAACCAGTCCTGACAAAACTCTACCAGCTGGTGAGCAAGATGTATGAGACAGGCGAAATACCCTCAGACTTCAAGAAGAATATAATAATTCCAATCCCAAAGAAAGCAGGTGCTGACAGATGTGAAAATTATCGAACTATCAGTTTAATAAGCCACGGCTGCAAAATACTAACGCGAATTCTTTACAGACGAATCGAAAAACTGGTAGATGCAGACCTCGGGGAGGATCAGTTTGGATTCCGTCGAAATGTTGGAACACGCGAGGCAATACTGACCTTACGACTTATCTTAGAAGAAAGATTAAGAAAAGGCAAACCTACGTTTCTAGCATTTGTAGACTTAGAGAAAGCTTTTGACAATGTTGACTGGAATTTTTTCAAATTCTAAAGGTGGCAGGGGTAAAATACAGGGAGCGAAAGGCTATTTATAATTTGTACAGAAATCAGATGGCAGTCATAAGAGTAGAGGGGCATGAAAGGGAAGCAGTGGTTGGGAAAGGAGTGAGACAGTGTTGTAGCCTCTCCCCGATGTTATTCAATCTGTATATTGAGCAAGCAGTAAAGGAAACAAAAGAAAAATTTGGAGTAGGTATTAAAATTCATGGAGACGAAGTAAAAACTTTGAGGTTCGCCGATGACATTGTAATTCTGTCAGAGACGGCAAAGGACTTGGAAGAGCAGTTGAACGGAATGGACAGTGTCTTGAAAGGAGGATATAAGATGAACATTAACAAAAGCAAAACGAGGATAATGGAATGTAGTCCAATTAAATCGGGTGATGCTGAGGGAATTAGATTAGGAAATGAGACACTTAAAGTAGTAAAGGAGTTTTGCTATTTAGGAAGTAAAATAACTGATGATGGTCGAAGTAGAGAGGATATAAAATGTAGACTGGCAATGGCAAGGAAAGCGTTTCTGAAGAAGAGAAATTTGTTAACATCGAATATAGATTTATGTATCAGGAAGTCGTTTCTGGAAGTATTTGTTTGGAGTGTAGCCATGTATGGAAGTGAAACATGGACGATAACTAGTTTGGACAAGAAGAGAATAGAAGCTTTCGAAATGTGGTGATACAGAAGAATACTGACGATAAGGTGGATAGATCACGTAACTAATGAGGAGGTATTGAATAGGATTGGGGAGAAGAGAAGTTTGTGGCACAACTTGACTAGAAGAAGGGATCGGTTGGTAGGACATGTTTTGAGGCATCAAGGGATCACAAATTTAGCATTGGAGGGTAAAAATCGTAGAGGGAGACCGAGAGATGAGTACACTAAGCAGATTCAGAAGGATGTAGGTTGCAGTAAGTACTGGGAGATGAAGCAGCTTGCACAGGATAGAGTAGCATGGAGAGCTGCATCAAACCAGTCTCAGGACTGAAGACGACAACAACATCCAAGTTACGAAGGTATAGCAGCTATAAATGAGTTACATCATCATCAATATATACCATTTTCGTAACTTCATCTTCTGCCATAACTATGTCGATATACGGTTTGGATTTATGATGACAGTTTCTAAACTAAATTTCTTAAATTAGTAAAATAAATAAAATATTATATATTATTATAGTATTTTACCGTTTCATCCAAGTTACGAAGATCTGATGGATGCATCCGGTACTATCTGACTCTTTGTTCGAAAACAACGATGTCTTACAAACTGTGTGCTTTAGTTCAGTCGAATGTGTTAGTGGTGTCGCATCTGGAAGTGCTGTCGAATTATTTGTTCTTCACAGAAAGTAGAGACGAAAGAGTCATCTAAGAGGTACTTACGGTTCCAGCACAGCACTCACTACGGTTAGCTAAAGGCACGTCCTCTTCTGTTTTGCAGCTTGGCGCCTCCATCTACCTTTCAGTTTGTCGCCACTGAATATTTTATGGAGATCAGAAGAACAGCTATAAGATCATCGGGCGAAAAGCCATTTCCTTCCACTTCGCTGATAAAACTTGAAATTATAGCTGAAACAACGCTGTGTCGCCTTTTATGAGGTATCGAGAGTAGAAAAAGCCATTAATATTTACACTATGAGAGTAAAGTGTCAAGATAATAAACTGTTTATTACACCTTGATGATAACAACTGGAGGAGAACTTACTCAGCTTCTGATATTATCACCATTGTCAAGAAAAAACAAGTTATGAATTACGTTTCAAATCGATTTTGTTACGCGTTTCTTCAGACATCAATGATACATAACAAGAGAGTAGCAAGTTGTTCAAAACAAGTTAAGAATTCTCTCAATGCTTACCTAAAAAAAAAGAGCAAACATATAGAGCACGTCTCACGGTGGTAATTTATGATGTGATGAATGGAGAAAACTACGTAAGGCGCTTGAAACGAATTTTATGTTCTGTATGACACATTCAGACTTTGACAATAATTACATTTACATGCTCAAAATTACTTTGATCTGCTTTCTATAGCCTATCAGAAGGGGGGATAGAGAGAGAGAGAGAGAGAGAGAGAGAGAGAGAGAGAGACAGAGAGAGTGAGAGAGGGAGAGACGGACGTAAATTGGGGAGACAGACGGTACGTTGGTTCCTTTGTATTGTATTAAAGCAGCTGGAGATGATAATACTGTTGTTACAGTTATCGTTGTTGTTGTTTTTATTCCATAGACTGCCATTAGGCATCTCTCTACGTGTCTCCCTTGCGCCATCCTGTTCATCTCAATGTAGCTCCTCAAACCTGTATCCACTTTAACTTACTTACTGTATTCACGTCTTAACCTAAGCGATTTGTACTCCTGTATACACTTTCGTTGTTACTCTGATTATTCCTTTGATGTCTCAGAATGCAGCCTGCTAACCGATCCCATCATTTGGTCAAGTTGTGCCACACATTTATTTTACCCTTAATTCATTTTAGTACATCTTCATCTCTTAATCGGGCAGGTAGATTAGAAAATTTAAAAAGAGAAATGGATAGGTTATAGTTAGATATTGTGGGAATTAGTGAAGTTCGGTGGCAGGAGGAACCAGACTTCTGGTAAGGTGAAGACAGGGTTATAAATACAAAATCAAACAAGGGTTTTGCAGGAGAAAGTTTACTAATGAATAAAAAAATAGGGGCGCGGGTAAGCTACAATATAAAGCACAGTGAAAGCAATATTATAACAAAGATAGACACGAAGCCCATGCCTACCAAAATACTACAACTTTATGTGCCAACTAGCTCCGCAGATGCCGTAGAAATTGAAGAGCTATATGATCAGATAAAAGAAATTATTCGATAGCTAAAGGAGACGAAAATTTAATACTAATGGGGAACTGGAATTCGATAGTAGGAAAAGTAAGACAACGAAAAGTAGTAGGTGAATATGGAATGGGGGGTAAGGAATGGAAGAGGAACCCGCCTGGTAGAATTTTGCACAGAGCATAACTTAATCCTAGCTAACACTTGCTGTAAGAATTATGAAAGAATTATGAAGAAGCCCGGAGGCACTGGAAGGTGTCGGATAGATTAAAGAAAGTAGTATACGTGGAAGAGGCCCGGAGACACTGGAAGGTGTCAGATAGATTATATAATGGTAAGACAGAGACTTAGGAACCAGGTTTTAAATTGTAAGTCATTTCCAGGGCAGACGTGGACTCTGGCCACAATATGTTGGCTATGAACTGTAGATTGAAACTGAAGAAAATGCAAAAAGGTGGGAAATTAAGGAGATGGGACCTGGATAAACTGAAAAAAACAAGAGGTTGTACAGAGTTTCAGAGAGGGTATTAGGGAACTATTAACAAAAATGGGGAAAGAAGTACAGTAGAAGAAGAATGGATAACTTTGAGAGACGAAATAGTGAAGGCAGCAGAGGACCAAGTTGGTAAAAAGACGAGGGCTAGTAGAAATCTTTGAGTAACAGAAGAGCTACTGAATTTAACTGATGAGAGGATAAAATACAAAAATGCGTTAAATGAAGCAGGTGAAAAGGAATGCAACATCTCAAAAATTAGATCGACAAGGAGTGCAGAAAGAATAAGCAGGAATGGCAATAAGACAAATGTAAGGATGTATAGGCATGCAACACTATCTGTAAAATAGATATTGCTTGCAGGAAAATTAAAGATACCCTTGGAGGAAAGAGAACCACTTGTATTATTATCAAGAGCTCACACGGAAAACCAGTTCCAAGCAAAGAAGGGAAGGCAGAAAGTTGGAAGAACTATAAGGAGAGTATATACAAGGACGATGTACTTCAGGGCAATATTATGGTAATGGAATAGGACATAGATGAAGATGAAATAATGGATATGATAATGCTTGAAGAATTCGACAGAGCTCTGAAAGACCTAAGTCGAAACAAAGCAACGGGAGTAGACAACATTTATTAGAACTACTGATAGCCTTGTGAGAGCCAGACCCGACAAACCTCTACCATCGGCTGGCTGGAGCGGCCGTGCGGTTCTAGGCGCTACAGTCTGGAGCCGAGCGACCGCTACGGTTGCAGGTTCGAATCCTGCCTCGGGCATGGATGTGTGATGTCCTTAGTTAGGTTTAATTAGTTCTAAGTTCTAGGGGACTGATGACCTCAGAAGTTAAGTCAGATAGTGCTCAGAGCAATTTGAACCAACCATTTGAACCAAAACTCTACCATCTAGTAATCAATATGAATAAGACAGGCGAAATACCCTCTGACTTCAAGAAGAATATAATAACTCCAATCCCAAAGAAAGAAAGTGTTGACAGGTGTAAAATTGCCGATCTATAAGTTTATTAAGCCACAGTTGCAAAATACTAACACGAATTCTTTACTAATGAATGAAAAAACTGGAGGCGAACTGCGGGAAGATCAGCTTCGATTCCATAGAATGTTGGCACGCGTGAAGCAATACTGACCGTAGCGGTCGCGCGGTTCCAGACTGAAGCGCCTAGAACACCTCGGCCACCACGGCCGGCCGATGTTTACAAATTTCTCTTTTGCAGAAGTGCTTTTCTTCCTATTGTCAGTCTGTACTTTACATCCACTCTACTTCTTCCATCGTAAGCATTTGGTTCCCCAAATAAAAAAAGTTTTCTACCAGTTTAAATACTCGCATCTCATTTCATAATCTAATACTCTCAGCGTCCACTGATACGATTATTCCATTCTACATTTGCCTAGTTTTACGTGGTTGGTAAACATCTTATGCCTTTCCTTATCTTCCAGATCCTTTGAAGTCTGTAAGAGAATTTCAATGTCCTCTGAGTTTTTGTTTCTTCTCCCTAGGCTTTTCATATTTCGCCTTGCTTTCGTGATCCGTTTGCATTCCTTTCGACTCCTATAATATGAGACTGATTTCTGTAGAAATTGTAGATATCCTTTCGCTTCCCGTAAGTTATTCCTACTGCCTACAGTACTTCAGAGAGTGTATAATTAAAGTTAATACGGCAGGTCAAAAAATTTCTAATAACGGAATAAAACAGACCTGAGTAGTACTTAAAGGGAACTGGCGTTCCGTGTTAATAGACATCCAGCGTCGTAGCGCCATGTGCTTATTGTCTTGACCTCTGGCGACACGTGACCTCCGTACTAATCTATGCTAATCCAATGCTAAACCGGGCGGTCAGTGGTGTGACGCGCCCTCTGGAACAGCTGACCCAAGGCAGTCCTTGCGGCGTCGGTGTAACAGTGTTCGCTATCAGGAAGATCAATAAAGGCGTAGCTTGTGAACTACATGAGCTCCACTGTGTTATGGGGCTGGTCCAAAGTCTGCGACTGTGAGGGCACTTCGTCACTAGAATTGCAATAGTTTTTTCTTTCCTATTGTGGGGTGTGTCACGTTTAGAATCTTATTCCATTACATTGGAGTCTCCTAGAAAAAATTGTTCAAATGGCTCTGAGCAATATGGAACTTAACATCTGAGGTCATCAGTCCCTTAGAACTTAGAACTACTTATACCTAACTAACCTAAGGACGTCACACACATCCATCCCCGAGGCAGGATTCGAACCTGCGACCGCAGCGGTCGTGCGATTCTAGACTGAAGCGCCTAGAACCGCTCGTCCACACCGGCAGGACAGTCTCCTAGAGCTCTCGAGAGTGAGCTAAGCGGAGAAAGTCTGCGCGCAGAATGCACAGAGCAAGCCTTTCGGATAACAGCCTTTAACGTGGGTGCATCCCTGACACATGTAGATGAACCCTACAGGGGCGCTCAGCCTTGCTCGTCACAGAATCTTCCTAACTCTCTGCTTAATAACCTTTACTCGGCTCGAGGACTGATAAAGACCGATGAAAAATGGTGAGGTTCTGTGCAGAATCAATAATGGAAGAAAAATATGGAAAATGTGGAAAACTTGCAAGAAGAAAGGACAGGATCATAGGATATCTTTAAATACATCGAGAAATACTAGAGAGAGATGGTAAAAACTACAGGGGAAGACAAAAACTATAATACATCCAACAACGGAGAGCGTTGAGTTCTAAAGCGGCAAACAGCAAGTAGTGGTGGCTTGCATCGAACCGCTCAAAAGACGGATGGCACAAAAACAAAAGTATTTAGGTCTTCTGGAGCGCAGTTTTGTTAGTCACTTATAATGTCAAGGACAATCTTCATCACGCCTAGCACTTCACGTCCAAACTCCAGTTATATAAGCGATGAATATGTCGAATGGATCCTACGCACAGAACAGCATATTTGATGAACGAAACCCACAAATTATCTTTGTAATTCAAATATTTAACAACTTCCCATCATCATCTTCATCATCATCATCTTTTAAGACTGATTATGCCTTTCAGCGTTCAGTCTGGAGCATAGCCCCCCTTATAAAATTCCTCCATGATCCCCTATTCAGTGCTAACATTGGTGCCTCTTCTGATGTTAAACCTATTACTTCAAAATCATTCTTAACCGAATCCAGGTACCTTCTCCTTGGTCTGCCCCGAATCCTACCCTCTACTGCTGAACCCATGAGTCTCTTGGGTAACCTTGCTTCTCCCATGCATGTGACATGACCCCACCATCTAAGCCTGTTCGCCCTGACTGCTACATCTATAGAGTTCATTCCCAGTTTTTCTTTGTTTTCCTCATTGTGGACTCTCTCCTGCCATTCTTCCCAGCTACTAGAACCTGCAATCATCCTAGCTACTTTCATATCCGTAACCTCAACCTTGTTGATAAGGTAACCTGAATCCACCCAATTTTCGCTCCCATACAACAAAGTTGGTCGAAAGATTGAACGATGCACAGATAACTTAGTCTTGGTACTGACTTCCTTCTTGCAGAAGAGAGTAGATCGTAGCTGAGCGCTCACTGTATTAGTTTTGCTACACCTCGCTTCCAGTTCTTTCACTATGTTGCCATCCTGTGAGAATATGCATCCTAAGTTCTTGAAACCGTCCACCTGTTCTAATTTTGTTCCTCCTATTTGGCACTCAATCCGTTTATATTTCTTTCCCACTGACATTACTTTCGTTATGGAGATGCTAATCTTCATACCATAGTCCTTACATTTCTGATCTAGCTCTGAAATATTACTTTGCAAACTTTTAATCGAATCTGCCATCACAACTAAGACATCTGCATAAGCATGACTGCTTATTTTGTGTTCACATATCTTAGTCTCACCCAGCCAGTCTATTGTTTTCAACATATGATCCATGAATAATATAAACAACAGTGGAGACAGGTTGCAGCCTTCTCTTACCCCTGAAATTACTTTGAACCATGAACTCAATTTACCGTCAAAATAACTGCTGCCTGACTCTCCATGTAAAGACCTTTAATTTCTTGCAAATGTTTGCCTCCTATTCCATAATCTCGTAGAACAGACAATAACTTCCTCCCAGGAACCCGGTCATATGACTTTTCTAGATCTATAAAGCATAGATACAATTCCCTATTCCACTCATAACACTTCTCCATTTTTTGCCGTAAGCTAAAGATCTGGTCCTGACAACCTCTAAGAGGTCATCCAATTGGTCCTCAACTAATACTCGCAATTTCCATTCAACAATGCCTGAGAAGATTTTACCCACAACGCTGATTAAAGAGATACCTCTGTAGTTGCTACAATCTTTTCTGTTTCCATGTTTAAAGATTGGTGTGATTACTGTTTTGTCCAGTCTGATGGAACCTGTCCCGGCTCACATGCCATTTCAATTATCCTGTGTAGCCATTTAAGGCCTGACACTCGACTGTATTTGATGAGTTCCTACTTAATTTCATCCACCCGAGCTGCTTTATTGCACTGCAAACTATTGACCATTTTCTCCACTTCCTCAAATGTGATCCTATTTCCATCTTCATTCAAATCCCATTCTACCTCGAAATCTGAAACATTACTGATCGTATTTTCACCTACATTGAGCAACTCTTCAAAACATTCTCTCCATCGGCCCAAGGCATCCACAGGATTCACCAGCAGTTTTCCTGACCTGTCCAAAATACTTGTAATTTCATCCTTACCTCTCTTTCGAAGACTGCTAATTACACTCCAGAATGGTTTTCCAGCAGCTTGACCCATAGTCTCCTACCTGTTTCCAAAGTCTTCCCAAGATTTCTTCTTCGGGTGCTGCAATTATCTGTTTGGCTTTGTTTCTTTCTTCAACATAACTTCCTCTGTCTACCTGAGTTCTAGTATGTAGGCATTTTTGATACGCCTTCTTTTTCTTTTTACAGGCTGCCTTGACTGTGTCATTCCACCAAGCTGTTTGCTTCATCCTACTTTTACACACTACTGTTCCAAGACATTCTTTAGCCACCTCTAGTTCTGTGTCCCTGTACCTTGTCCATTCCTATTCCAATGATTGTAATTGACTACATTCAACTAATTGGTACTTTCCTGAGATCGCTGTTATGTACTTGTGCCTGATTTCCTTATCCTGAAGTTTCTCCACCCTTATCCTCCTACGTATGGTCCTGACCTCCTGCACTTTCGGCCGCACAATCCCAATTTCACTGCATATTAAATAATGATCAGTGTCATCAAAGAATCCCCTGAATACACGTGTGTCCCTCACAGCCTTCCTGAATTCCTGATCTGTTATTATGTAGTCTATGACAGATCTGGTTCCCCTGCTTTCCCAATTATACCGGTGAATGTTCTTGTGTTATTACTAATCCCATACTGGCACAGATCTCCAAGAGTTGTTTCCCGTTCCTGTTCGCCTCCATATCCTCTCCAAATTTAACCCTAACCTTTTCATATCCTTCTGTTCGATTTCCAATCTTGGCGTTAAAATCACCCATGAGCAGAACACTGTCCTTTTCCTTTACTCTAACAACTACATCACTGAGTGTCTCATAAAAACTATGCATCTTGTCCCTTCACAATGCGAATATACTGATACTATCCTCATTTTCTTGCTAGACACTGTCAAATCTATCCAAATCAGTCGTTCGTTTACATACCTTATTGCAACTACGCTGGGTTCCATTTGTTTCCTGATGTAAAGCCCTACACCCCATTGTGCTATTCCTGCTTTGACTCCTGACAGGTAGACCTTGTATTCTCCCACTTCCTCTTCTTTCTCACCTCTTACCCGAATGTCACTAACAGCTAAAACGTCCAGCCCCATCTTGCTTGCAGCCTCTGCCAGCTCTACTTTCTTCCCAGAGTAGCCCCCATTGATATTAATAGCTCCGCATCTCATTACCATTTGTTTGCCAAGTCGTATCTTAGGAGTCCCTGGTTTGTCAGTTAGAGGTGGGACTCCGTCACCTCCAAAGGTATGAGGCATTTTGCTCTGATTGTTGGCAGCATCATATTTAAAGTAACAGGGAAGCAGGTTGCTAGCCTTACTTGCCCCGAGTCCCATTGGGTTTTACCCCTAACGGCTGAAGGACTAACCGATGGATTTGGTAGTCTTTGCCGTATGAGTACAAAGGTGACCACCACTCAGAATATGTCCGAGATTCCCAGCCTTATTCCAAAGTAACTGGTATCCCGACAGTCGGGACCACTTACTTGGCCACTCATACGTTGCCCGTGGTTCATGAACTAGGACATGACTACAGGAACCCACACCATGAACCACAACAACTTACCAAATGCAGAAATAAGTATGAGTTTAATAATTCTGGTGTGAGCTTGCGTTTCCATTTGCATGTGCCTCTTTCCAACGAATGGCAAGCAGCAATTCGCAGAACATTAAATGTCGTTTAAAAACTTTCCGATGAATCCTACGGGGCACTTCAGATAATTGTCTTTGGTTCGGAATCACATCACAGCCATTTTACCCTCATTTTAGAACTGAAAAAATAGTATTTAACAGCTGTCGTCTGGAGCTAAATATCCTTACCTTTCGGGTATCATACAGCGCTACAGATTCCCGATAATCATTGTTATGAACCCTGGAAACTCAGTAAGTGTTACACGCTACAGGCTGGTTATGATTACAATGCTGCTACTCACGGAGATCCGGCGTGGGCTGTAATTATGGTAAGGCAGAGAAGCTTGATAGGCATGCTTAAGTGTTAATGCGGAACCGACTGACGCTGTACAACCAATTGGATCACTTCTGACCACCATATGCAAATCTGACGCTATACACTGTTTTTATGACGGTATGACATCCACCCTCTTGTTTCACAAGCCATAACGTGATCGTCAAGTATAGTTATAGAGAAGAAAGACCGTCCACTGGTAGTGAAAAATGTGATATGTGAACGGCAGAAATTTTAGCGATGTATTGAGAGAGTAGCGCCGACTGAAAGTCTGAGGAGAGGCCCTATGTTGTTATATGGTTTAGACAACATGATAATGAAATTCAGAAACAGGGGTGAGAATCGTTATAGGCTCTGAAAGCTGGATAAAGCCCGATATAAGCTCAACCGAAATTTTTGCGAAGAACTTAACGGTGTTCTGAAACGATAGGCTGTACACGGTTGGTGATGGCGTGATTGTTGCAGTAAGAAGTAGTTGTCGCGAAATTGAAGTAGATACTTCCTGTGAGTTAGTATGGGCAGAGATCATTGTTGGCAACGGAATAAAATAATAAATGGATCCTTTTACCGACCTCCCAATTCAGATGATACATAGGCTGAAAGGTTCAAACAAAACTTGTGTTTGATTTGAAACACGTACCTGTCTCGTACGATAATAGTTGGTGATGATTTTAATTTACCCTCGATATGTTGATGAAAATACATGTTCAGTTCCGGAGGTAGGCATAAAATATCATCCGAAATTGTGCTAAACGCATTCTCTGAACATTATTTCGAGCAGTTAGTTTATGAGCCCACTCGAATAGTAAACGGTTGTGAAAACACACTCGACCTCTCAACAACATATAATTCAGAGATAATAACAAGCATCAAAACCGATTCTGGTATTGGTGAGCAAAGGATTGTCGTAGCGAAACTGAATGCTGTAATCCCCAAATCCACCAAAAATAAGCAAAAAAATATACTTATTCAAAAAAGCAGATAAAAATTCACTTGATGCCTTCCTGAGAGACAATTCCCACTCATTTCAAATTAATAATAGAATTGTAGACCAGATGTGGCTTAAATTTAAAGAAATAGTATCGGCAGCAGTTGAGAGATTTATACCAAATAAATTAACGAACGACGGAGTTGATCCTCCTAGTTACACAAAATGGGTTAGAACA